>NC_056733.1:1804202323-1804369823 GCF_019279795.1 Protopterus annectens | reverse complement strand
TACCTGTATCATGCTATCAATGAAGGTGCAGGGTCAACCTGCTGACTATAAGCAGGTGCTGCCACACCAGGCCAGTATTGGCATATCAGAGGATAACAGTCTGTGTACACAACATGTGCCAGCCAAACCAGGTACACTTGTACATGTCACTGTACATTATTGTGGGATGTGCACATCCCAGGCAATGTCCATGTCAAGGACTATCAAACACAGACATGGCATGCATTGCAAAGCTATGGCCATACACAATGGTAACCAGGATGTCAGGACAGTTCATACAATACCCATCTGTGTAGGACATTGCAGACACTACACCCCTGTACCACAATGCACACCATTGTCGGGTGGCGTGATGCCAATGATTACCCCTCACCCAGCCTTGTACAGCCATCTTGCACAGCCAACCACTACACACCCATGAAGCAATGCACATATAGTTTCATAGTTTCATAGTATAGTACTAGGCTATCTGCCCTGGGGCATTTGTAAGCCTAGCCATAGTGATGTGGCTTTTGCCACCCCATGAAATGGTACAAAAAATGTACAGAATAAATTTAGAATACTGTGCCTCTGTCTAGTAGTGACACAATGAAGGTCCCCTTATATAATAGACTTAGTTTACTGTGCCCCTGTCTAGCAGTGACACAGATGTGACCCCTGGGGTAAACTTTCGATCTCCCATCCACTCATCAAGATTCCTCTTGAAGAGAGTCAGTGAGGGGCTCTGCCTAATATGAACTGGGATCTTGTTCCAAAGCATGGGAAGCCTCTGGGTTACGAATTTATCCCTCCAGCATGTCCTATTCATACTTGTGCCGAGGTTTAAGTCTTTAGCTCTCGTGGTCCTGATGGATTTGGATTTTTTGAGGTGGAGCATGTCCATCAGATCCTGATTGGACATGGCCTTGTACATCAGGCAGAGATCACCTCTGAGCAGGCGGTATGCTACTGAATAGAGCTGAAGTTTCTTTAGTCTGGCAGAATAAGACATATGTTGGAGACCCTTGATCCTCTTGGTGAGGTACTTTTGTGGTCTCTCCAGCTGTTGCAAATGCCGGGTGAGGTACATGCCAAATGGGGCATTGTACTCAATCATGGGTCTGATGAGGGAGGAGTATAGGGGTACAATGACATCCTTGGATCTGGATGTGAATCCCTTCATGATAAGGTGTGCAAGGTAGAATGTTTTTCTAACCACTTTGGCAATGTGGGTGTCAAATGAGAGGTCGCTGTCGACTTGGGTCCCTAGGTCTCTGATTACTTTTTCCGTACTCATTGGGTTGCTGCCTATGTGATAATTTGTGGGTACTTTGTTTTTCCCAAAGGGGATGACTATACATTTTTTGGCATTTAGTTTAAGGACGTGACTCCGGCACCAGTTGTCCATTTCTGTGAGGCCTTTTTGTAGGATGTATGTGTCTGCTGGTGTATCGACTATGGCGCCTAGTTTGCAGTCATCTGCAAACTTTGTCAGCCACAACCCTCCCATGTTTGCTTTAACATCTGAGAAATAAATGCCGAACAAGAGGGGTCCCAGGACAGATCCCTGTGGGACACCACTTGTGACTGACTTTGAGTCTGACATTGCTTCAGTGATTTTAACTTTATGGGTTCTGTCCTTTAGCCAGTTTGCAACCCATCTAGTGACATAAGGGTTTACATTTAAGCTGTTGAGCTTATCTATGATGCCTGAGTGGGGTATTGTGTCGAAGTCCTTTGCCAAGTCCAGGTAGGCTGTATGGACTGCTTTGCCCTCATCAATGGCTCTAGTGACTGTTTCGAAAATGTCAACCAGGTTCAAAAGGCAGGATCTGCCCTTTACAAAGCCAAACTGGGTGGAGTCAAGTGTCTGTAGGTCCCCTATGTCTCTGTTTATGAGTTCCATAATGATTCTTTCCATAGCTTTGCAGACCAGGCTGGTTAAGCTTATGGGGCGGTAGTTACCAGGGTCTGTAGAGGTACCCCCTTTGTGGAGTGGGACCACTGTTGCTGTATGCCAGTGTTCAGGTACATATCCTGAAGTAAGGCTAAGGTTAAATAGCATTTTTATGTGTGGGTTTAGCTCCTCTTGGAGTTCACATAACACGCAACCCGGGACACCGTCAGGTCCCATTGATGCTGTGTTTTTAGCTTTGTTTAGGGCGGTTCTCACTTGGACATCTGAGATGACAGGGAGATTACATTCAGCTGGGATAAGTATTTCTTCTTTTAGGGGTGAGGGAGGGGAGAAATTTGCACTGAACCTGTCAGCCAGAATGTTGGCAATATCTGTGGGTTCAGTGTATTTTTTGTTGTTGTGAACTAACTCTGAGCATATCTGAGGGTTTCCGCCCAGGTTTCTAACATAGCTGAAGAAGGCTTTGTGGTTATCTTTAGTGTCCTTAGCGATTTTTCTCTCAAAGTTGGCCTTGGATGTTTTTATAAGAGAACGTATTTTTCTGCTAATGTTGATCAGAGATGTCTTCCCTTCATGGGATTTTGCTCTGACATGCAGTAGCTTCCTTCTTTTGTTATACAATTTGTTAATGGCTGAGGTCCACCAGACAGGACGCTTGCCTTTGGTGGAGAGGGACTTGGATTTATTTGGGATTGCATGATCCATGCATTCTTGGAGATGTCCATAGAAAGCATTTGTGAAGGATTCGGCATTGTGGGATGTGGTATCCACTGGCACAGTGGGCTTAAAAGATACCATCTCAGTCTTAAGAAGAGTGAAGTCTGCTTTTGAGAAGTTTTTCACTGTGGTCTTTTGTGCTGGTGATGGAGGTGGGATACGTATATCCAGGGTGATTAGTTTGTGGTCAGATCTCACTAGTGAGGGGTATACTTCCGGTGTGGAGCATTTTGTCCCCATGTTTGTGATGATCAAGTCTAGTATATTATCTCCCCTAGTGGGAGAGGTGACTAGTTGTTCCAGTGCATTTGAATTTATGAATTCCAGGAACCTTTGGGCTAGGGTATTAGGGCAAGAATAATGTACCCAATCTATGTTTGGGTAGTTGAAGTCTCCCAGTATGATGGTATTTTGTGATACATTCATATCCTCCAATGTCTTCAGGAAGGCTGAGTGGGGTTCTTGAGATTGGGAGGGTGGTCTGTAGCATGCTACCAGTTGTATAGCAGTTTTGCCTATGGTTAGTTGCACCTGTATGGTCTCTGATGCTTCATGTGTTGCTACTAACCTGGAGGTGTGGGTATCCTTGATGAATATGGACACTCCCCCTCCCTTTGTGGTTCGGCCCGGGTTTTGGGGCCGAAAAGCATGATACGGGGTATAGCCTGGTAGCGCTGGGGTGCGCTCAGGAGCATTGAACCAGGTTTCAGTTACTGCACAGACGTCGATGTTCTCCATGCTGAGGAGTGCATCGAGTGCCTGCATCTTGAGATTTAGACTTCTGGCGTTGAGCAGCATTACCCTTAGTTTTTTTCCATTTTTGTTTTCTAAGGAAGTGGGTTTGTCTTTTGAGCCTTGCCTAAAAAAGGCACTATGGGGGTGGCAAGAGCCTTTGCCAATATCCGGAAGCCCAGTGGTGACAGGTGTAAGCCATCCCTTGCGAAGCAGCGTGGCTTGTCCAACATGTCATCCCAGGCAGACAGACATTGGATCCCCTTAGAATGACACCAGTACTTGAGCCAATTATTAAAGCTGATCATCTTGTTTTTGTATTGTGGTATCATTCTTGGTGAGGGCAAGATGCTGCTCAGGGTCAGGGTCATACCAGCCTGGGCTACATACTCGGAGAGCTCCTCTATGTCTCTTTTCATGTAGTCCAGGGAGGTACGTCTCAGGTCATTCACGCCAGCATGGACAATGATGGAGTCATATTTGTACTTGCTTTGGAGTGACTTGAGTGCGTGTGTTATGTGGCGGATCCTAGCTCCCGATAGACAGCTCACAGTCACCCTCTCCTTGTTCAGCCTGGTCAGCAGGACATCAGTGTATCTGACTATAGAGTCACCTATTACTAGTGTATCAGGCATGGTGTTTGGCCTTAAGGGCTGTGATTGGTTGACACACTGATTTATTGAAGTATGTGTTGCATGTGTTTTGTTTTGAGGTGGTGGATTTTTGGATATGCATGTCAGTACTGGCACCTTGTGTCTGCATGTGGGGTATGATGCTCCCAACCCCAGTCACTCCAAGTATAACTCCTATTGGCATACCGACAGATGTCAGACATGTTCACATGCCCTAGCCCATAGAATCTACGGATATCACCTGTGGTGCACGTAGTACCTATGCATTACTGCAGTGTGGTGAACTAAGTAGTTTGGAAGTGTATTTGTGAGCCTGGCAAAGAGTGTCAATGTGAGTCCATTAGAAAGTGTGGTTGTGTTGACAATGACATCCGTTCATGTGGACAACCATGTGTGCTACACCTAATGTATGTCTGCTATATGTCTGTTGCAGATGTCGCTCACCAGCACACATATATGTTCTTACAGCAAACAAACATGTCAGCTTTGTGGCACATGGAGTAACTGCATGCACTTGTAATAGTAATGACTAGTCAGTCAGGAGTTTAAACCCCTGTACTGGTAGGTGTGTGACAGACAATGCTTAGGTTTTAGTCTCCAAGCCCTTCTCTGATGTACTTTGCCTCTCTCTGTCCCTCCCACACGCTCTCTGGTGGATGTGGAGGTGTACACCTGCTCAGCAGCAGCTTGTGTTTTGTAAGTGATGGTCATGATCAGGTGATGGCCTCTGCACCTATTGCAGTCCTCCTCTAGCTGATTGCTTGTGGAACAGCTGTGATGATGTTCCCATAGCCAATTGCATGAAAAACACAGTACAATATCTAGGATTATCCTGTTGGTGTTTGCCCATGACAGCCGCTGTGAGTGGTACCCGGATCTGGTGTTTGGTAAACAACATCACAGATGATATCTGGATGTTCCTCAAACAACATACATAGTGGAAAATAGCCTAAAGACAGGAGGGTTATGTGCCAGACATGACTGCTGCATGTAAGTGTAGCTATGCTTCATTGAGACTACTGCCTGTTTAACAACTTGTGTGTGGTAATGGCTATTCTGCATGTTTTAAAACTGACAAGACAGTGCTCTGTTTGTGAGGGACCTCATCTGTAGGGTCATCTGTGGATTGTTCAGTGTGTGGAACCATTTGTTTCCTGTGTTACTCACTGAACACACATCTGTGAACTCCAGGAGCATAGTGTGAGGATTGCAGTCAGTACATGGTGATAGTGATGAGTTACCGCCATCGCATCCCTGATTGGACATATGTCACATGAAACAGTGGTATGACAGACACTGTCTGGGGTTCTCAGTGACATGCCAATAATGGGCCACTGTTCATAACTGCAGTCATAAGTCTTCTACACTTTGTACAGATGTCATGCAGTATATATGCATGTGCTGTGCTCCCTCTGCAAATGTATACCATCTGTTGTCTTGGGTTGATGGTCATATCTATGCATGCTGTTATAAGTAATCCTGAATGCTGTTGACTATTACTAAGCCATATCTGTGTTTAAACTGCAACACCATAAGCTGTATGGGTTTGGAGGTCCCGGCAGAACCTCCTGTCCCACTTCAGCTGGCCATGGCACCGGGCACCAGCACATCTGGGGCCAAGCCTTGGACCTCTACCTTTGTTGGCTCTGCACCACCTTCTTGTGGTACCACCACTGAGTGTAGGGATTACCCCCCCTGGAAGCAGGACCAGACAGGAACATGTCTGCTGTCGTACAGTCCCGGACGTGGTGCGTAGGGGACTCAATAAGGGGTTTTGTGGCCAGATACGCCAGCTCAAGGGCAGAGTGTCACATTTCCAGGGTGAGGCTGCCCCTCCTAGACAGCCCCAGCACTGCCACCTTTGCAGCTGTTTTGGTGCAGTGGTGACTGCCCATGGCTGGGGACCTCCGTCCCACTGTTTCCATCTGGGGGCTAATGGGCTTGTGACTGCTGAACACCCCTCCCCGTCCAAGGTGTATCCCCCCCACATGTGTCATATACCGACCCTGTATGCTGTCTTGTTTGTCATCCTACCCTACCTATCCTCCACGAGCATACCTACTCTCTTTCCCCCACATCCCACTCTCACCCTACAGAAACAAAAGGCCAATCGGTTCCTAGAACAACATTTGCCCCATACATAGCTGTCCATTTCACACACATGTCCACTGGACACATGTAACCCTTTTAATATGCATCACAACATACTTCAGTTGTCCTCATATTTGTCTCTTAGGCACATGATCCTAGTATGCACATGACTCCTAAATGTTCCAGGTACACATGATGCAGACGACCCCATTGTACACACAACACTACCGGTCCCCCTATGGTTACCCCATTTACCTTTATCTTGATGATGATGTCGCACACAGCACCTTGTAAGAGTACTGTTCTCACATAATGATTGGACAGGAACTGTTGTGTTTATGTAAATAACATGCACAGAGTGATGTATATGGTCAATGTACAAATGTATGCGGGTATGAATGACACATGTCTGTCTGAGATAGTTTTGATATTACATAGGACAACACCACTACATAATACAGGCATTGCTGGTGTTTCCCTTTTCATTCCTTTGTAATGCTTTGTTGTCACATGGGATGTTCCTGATATATCTATATATATGTATGTATCTATATCTGGATATAAACATTCACACATACATCTACATGATGGAATACATTTCTTATACTGTTGAATGACTGTGCTGGATGATATGCTTGTGATAAGGTCCGATGTCTGTATATCTGCCATGGCTTAGTGGTGAATCACAATAGCTGTGTGTACACGGTCCTGGTTTCGAGCCTTGCAGAGGCTGTTTATTTTGTTGCTGGGCAGAACAAGGCCGTTGGATACAGAGTGATTAAGGCACATTAAAGCAGTTGTGAGGGGGTGTGCGTGGGTTTGTGCAGAGCTAAGCAATGCTAACCTCTGGTTACAGTTTCTTACACTCAGTTAGCTTCTACATTGCTTTACCAGTGTAATACTCACATACTGGTGGCCAAACAGAGTGATTAAGGCACATTAAAGCAGTTGTGAGGGGGTGTGCGTGGGTTTGTGCAGAGCTAAGCAATGCTAACCTCTGGTTACAGTTTCTTACACTCAGCTAGCCTCTACATTGCTTTACCAGTGTAAGACTCACATACTGGCGGCCAAACAGGCTTACACCTGCTTGCTCCCGCACTTGCAAATGCACTGCATTTGGTGTTTGCATCTGACACTCACACTCCTGGGTGGAGTGAGGACTACGTTATTACCTTGTGATGCCTTTTACATCGGATTATATGTCTACAGTATCAGGAATGGCTGCCCATTAGGCAACAGCATGCCCTTCGACTATAAGGAATCCGCGGCCTGTCCAGAGTTTGATTCATATTATTGTTGTGTTCCTCTTACAATCTGCACCCACCTGGCTAATACATGGGAACTGACACTCTTCAATACAAACAAGTAATTGGGTTTTGGAACCCACATCCTTCAGCCAAGTCATGCTACTGCATACCTAATATTCTATCATCTTTCTAAGGTTGTCAGTGGAATATGTGTATTCTGTCCCTATCAGACCTCTCATACGATTGGAGAAAAATACAAACTGAATCAGGGACACAGCATAACAACATCAGAGACACATTTAAATTATTGGTGCTATTAACCTGACACATTGACAGACTCAGAGCATATGAATTCATACACATTTTCTGAGGTAAATGATGTTTATAACTCTTAATTGTTGTCGTTATTCATTATGTATAATTCACCACCTTTCCTCCAAATGTCACTAGTTTTAGGCGGGATTAAGTGGGACAGAGTTAGAAATTGAGTCTAAATCAGGGCTGTCCCTGGAAATCGGGGACAGTTCAGAGGTATGGTCCCTATTTGTTCCCCCAATGGTTTATGTCCTGTCCAGTGGATTTGCTCTTAGGGGATGAGAGGTATGGGTGTCAGCTATGCCCATTTCAAAATACTACTTACATCCCCGGAGAGGTCCTAATATGACTGTGCCAGCCAACACCTGCACCCCTAGTCCCATAATTGCATACCCATAGTTCCCCCACCTGCCACTCCTCTACAGCACTCATCCTTACTGTGGGTGCAGGTGGGGTATAAATACACCATTACACACTGCCCACTCCCCCCGTATTGGGACACATGTCATACATTATATCGACCCATGGATTATCAAGCTTGCACAACCTACTGGTCCATGTACATCTACAGCCTGGTTTGATAAGTCATTACCGGGACTGCCTCCGATGATCATTAATATTTGGTGTCCCACAAGGGACATCGATGTCTATGTTTCAAGATTAGACCTGGCAAGTCTCTCCCACTGGTAGTATCCTGCCTGCTACGTGTTACATGTTTGTTTATTGGAACCCTCACCCCCATATGCACGACCTGTGAACATATGTAACTCGTAACAACTGTATCATATCTTAGCTATATACATGTGTATATTTACAGTCACATATATATATCTATATACATTACTATATGCAGATATATCTGTATATGTATGCATACATGTATATTTATATTTTGCTGTCTAGATATATATATATATATATATATATATATATATATATATATATATATATATATATATAGATATATCTAACAACATATGGGTCTATGGGTGTCTGCATACGTATATATTTATATGTGGGTATGTATCTGTATTCTGTCTCTGTATGTGTACATTTGTATTACAAAGAGGGAGAGGCTTATCTCTATGTCGCTATGGGTAAATATACACACACATACCTCTACATATATATATCTATATCTGGTTATTCCGTTTCTTGACATATAGATTACACTTTTTACTGCAGTGGGACTCATAGTGGGTGTGGCTGCTCGTTGGGTGACGCCTCTGCCCAATGAACACATTCGCTTACATCCCTAGGGCTGCCCACATAGGCCCACATCAGCCAACACCTGCACACCTAGACCCATAAGTAGCTACCCATAGCTCCCCCACCCGCACCTCCTCAACAGCACCCATCCTTACTCTGGGTCCTGGTCTGTTCTGGACACACCACTACACGCTGCCCACTCTCCACTTCATGGGACCGATTTCATACAATGTCTCAGTCTATGGGTCATCAGGCTTTCCCCCCCTTGTTTTCAGAGTATGTATACACCCAGCCAGAATGCTTGGTCTAGCACCTTCTTTTGGTCTCGCCAATTTTTGAGGTGTCCCACAAGGGACGCTCCTGTCTGTGTTCCAAGATTATAATTTACTGGTGCACTGTGTACTCTCCCGGTTGTATCCTGCCTGTGGTCTGGGGAGCAGTGGACTCTTTACATTGTTTGTGTGTATGTTTCCCATGTCTGGCTGGGGGGGATGGAAGGTCATGCTACGGGTTTCATGTTTGTTGCTTGGGCTCCTCACTTCCATTGGCATAGCTTGTGAACATGTGTCATTCTTGTGTGCTGTTTCCTATCATAGCTGTATATCTGTGTATATCTACGCACACACACACACACACACACACACACACACACATATATATATGTGTGTGTGTGTGTGTATATATATCTATATATATATATATATATATATATATATATATATATATATATATATATATGGGTGTGTCCGTAAAGCAATGCATATCCCGCTCAAATGCACTTACAAATGCTTACTGGTGTTTACATATGCTTGAACCTGCTTACTAGTGCCTTTTTCATTATGACACTGACACTTCACTCCAGTTAACTTTTAATTGATATTTTGCAGGTTATATAGCAGACAGATGTCACAATATGTTCATGTACAGATTACCGATGGTAAATGGTATATGATGCAGTGGGATTCGGTACGGGAATGTCTGTTCATTAGGCGGTTGCTCTAACCAATACACTGTTGCTGTGCTGCTTCCTTTGCACATATATCCATATACCCATGGCTCCTGGTTCCCCAAACACACACCCCAAAGCCTCTCTAACATTGCAGTCATCCATTCTCCAGTTGAATTTGTGGTGTATCTACACTACTACACATTGGCCACTCCCTACTGCTATAGACCAATCCCATCAGTTGATTCACTCGACGTATCCTCAGAACTCCCATACATTCAGTCCACAAACATTGGTGACATGAGCGACAAAAAGAATACTATTCACAATTTTTGGGTTGTCCCACATGGGACATGCATGTGTTTATGTCAAGACTAGACTCTAGACTTCATTACATCCTTACTCCCATTAACATGACACTACAATAAATTATTATGTGGTAACGCACATGTTATACATGACAGCCTAATTATGTACGTGTCTGGCGTATTTCTTTTACAAATAGACCGGTTTAGTAATTGGCATTGCCGTAGCAGGCAGATCACAGTAATGATTCCATGTGTGGGAAAGTCCTCACATTTGAGTTTTTTCAGCACAGCACTGACTTTGGACATTGTACACACTTCTGCATTTTAGCAGTTTCATCCCATCCCTCTTCTGCACAACCTATTATTCTATCTACTGTTGAGATTTGTAAGGGCACATTCATGTTATTTATGTCTGCAAATGGAATGAATGTGTTACAGAGAATGTACTTCTACATATTGATGTCTGCATGTGTATATGCATATATACTTATAACGAACTCGCTGACCTCCACGGGGCGATCCAATTAGAACCAGCCCATCGAACCCTGGCATGCCTGGCTCCATAATTTCATACCCATAGTTCCTCCAGGCCACCCATGTTCAACATACACGCATACCAGCCATTGTCCACTTATTATCGCAGCCATGACACACCTCCACTCATTGCCCTCTCCCAAGTGTTAGGGGCCCTACACGTATATTGTCCCAACCCATGTATTCTAAGGCTCTCCCACCATTTAGTCCTTGAACATACCTTCCCTTGCTTGTGTAATGGTCGGATGGCCAAATGGTCTATCAATTTTTGGGTAGTCCCACCAAGGACTACCCTCTGTGTGTAAAGTAGACTTAGCAAATCAACAATGTTACTCCCACTGGTAATATCCTGCCTGTGGTGTGAGTAGCAGTGCTTTGCTCACTGCTGCCCAGCTTGATATGAAATACGCTGACAGCGCTATATAATACTGGGGTTGCTGTTGATTCCCTTCTCATTCCACTTATATACATTTCCTATGCTGGGCACTGCTTAGACCCGTGCAAGAGCATTCAGATTTGCTTACTGGTACTTATATGTGTTTACTGCTGCTTATTTGTGCTTACACCTGCTTACTAGTACCTTATTCATTATGACAGTGCCATTTGCTTGAATGATATTTAAGTTAAATATCTCATGTCTCTCTGGTCTCAGACTACCTCCTTACTAACAACCTCCTTTCCAGTACTCAGCATGGTTTCTGACCAAACCATAGCAC
This sequence comes from Protopterus annectens, assembly GCF_019279795.1. Lineage (NCBI taxonomy): Eukaryota > Metazoa > Chordata > Ceratodontiformes > Protopteridae > Protopterus > Protopterus annectens. The sequence goes on along the minus strand of NC_056733.1, from coordinate 1,804,358,479 downwards.
CACCACTGCCTTACTCTCCTTTACTAACACTATCCTTCAGCATAAAAACAATGGCTATCTCTCCTCTGCTACTTTCCTAGACCTACCTAAAGCATTTGACATGGTCCCACACAAACAACTTATCTCTGTCCTCAATAACCTATCCTTCTCACAATCAGTCACCAACTGGTTTCAGAGTTACCTCTCTGACCGCCAACAATCCATTGTATGGCAGAATGACATATCTCCCCAACTACCTGTCTCTACAGGGGCTCCCCAAGGATCCATCCTTGGACTCCTACTCTTCTCTGTTTTCACCAATAATCTAGCCACTCATACAATACGCAGATGACTCGACCATCATCTGCTCAGCCCAGTCCCTACCCAAACTGCAAAAAGTCACACAGGAGGCCTTTTCCTCTGTTGAAACATGGTTATCCGATGCCCAATTAATACTCAACCCAAACAAAACTAAACTACTCATCTTCCAACCCACCAAACATGCTCAAAACAACTCTCACTTTAACATCACAGCAAAAGACAACACCACTATATACCCAACTGAACACACCAAATTGCTAGGAGTGGAAACAGACAATAAACTAAAATTTGACATTCACCTATCCATGGCCATAAAAAAAAGTCCACAAAAAACTAGGAGCATTATACAGAAATAAGCAATTTCTCACCAAAGCAGCAAAGATTTCAACAGCAAATACCCACCTTATCTCCACCCTACTTTATGCCTCTCCAATATATACCAACCTAAGGCAATGTGATCTAAACAAGCTAGAGACCTGCTACAACAAAATTGCCAAATTCACCACAGGGGCATCCTACCGTAGTCACCACTGTCTCTCACTTGCTGAACTGGGCTGGCTTGAACTCCCTCACCTCCTTCAGTGGTATCAACTCTCACTTGCCCACAAACTAGTAAACCATCCACTAAATGTCCCATCCCTCCAGAATCTACTCCAACTCTATCGCACCATCAGACCACTAAGATCCAGCAATAAAAATCCCTTGCAGATCACTAAAGCCAATAACTCTGCTGGTGAAGCACTGTTCTCTTGTGCCATAGCCAAATTATGGAACTCACTCCCACCCACAATTACCTCCGTACCATCATGCACCCACTTCAAAACTTTACTAAAAGCGCACCTAAAAACATGCTGGCTATGCCCTTGCAACTCCCACTCTAATATCATCCACCCCATCCAACCACTACCTTTCTTTCCACTCCACTAACTACCATGATTATAGCAAGCTCAGATGCTCATAAGCCTAGTATTTATTATACAACAGGAACTTCTCATTGTAACATTTGTTAATGTCTGTTATGTACTTCACAGATAAAGATTCTAGTTGCCTACTGAAGTACTATGTTCTTCATCTGTAAATATGTTGTAAGTAATTGCTATGTTAAATTGTTAATCGCTATGTAATCCAATGTAACTACTGTATGTTTATTTTACTGTGGAGCTTTTCTCCCCGGGCCTCCGCTGAAAATGGACCTACGTCCAGTCGGACACTACCGGTCAACAAATTTAAATAAATAAATAAATAAATAAATAAATAATAAAATGTGATACTCTTATGTCGGTTTTATGGCAAAACAACATTCATTCCACATGGAAAATGATATGTGCTATTGTTGGGCTTGAACCATGAATGCCTGTTTGTTAGGCGGATGCTCCAAACACTACACTAGTGACATTTACATTGATTCTGCATGTTTTTCTCTATTTGAATGAATATGATGTGTAAGCTACACTCAGCGGAGGGCAGCGATGTGCAAACATGCTGTGCTTTGCTTACACCTTCGATATTGCAGCAATTCAAATGTATAATAGGGACACAGGGAATCTAATTGTGAAAGATCTAGGGACAGGGCTCAACATTCCACTACGTGCTTGTGTGTTTACTACTTCGATTTTATTTCACTGTTCGTGGACACTCTTCTATGCTTAGCATACATTTCAGTATCCACCAACACTGAATTACTGACTTACTATTAGGGGTGGGTTCTACTAGTAGGCATAGGTTCATAGGTTCACAGGTTCATAGGTTCATACTAGGCTATCTGCCCTGGGGCAATTATAAGCCTAGCCCAATTCTGTATGGCTTACGCCACCCCTTGATTTGAGTATACTGTGCCCTTTTTAAGGTTTAGTTTACTGTGCCTCTGTCTAATAGTGACACGGGAGTAATCCCTGGGACAAACCTACGATCCCCCATCCACCTATTGAGATTCTTCTTGAAGAGATTCAGTGAGGTGCTCTGCCTCACATGAACTGGAATTCTATTCCAGAGCGAAGGGAGCCTCTGGGTTATGAACCTGTCCCTCCAGCAAGTTCTATTTATTTCTGTGCTGAGGTTCAAGTCCCTCGAGTGTGTGGCTCTAAGGGATTTAGATTTACTGAGGTGGAGCATGTCCATTAATTCTGGATTTGACATAGCTTTGTATGTCAGGCATAGATCGCCTTGAAGTAGGCGGTATGCAACTGAGTAGAGCTGGAGTTTTTTTAACCGAGCAGCATATGGCATCTGTTTGAGACCCTTGATCCTCTTGGTGAGATACATTTGGGGTCTTTCTAATTGCTGCAGGTGTCGGGTAAGGTACATCCCAAAAGGGGCATTGTATTCTATGATGGGCCTGATGAGGGATGAATAAAGGGGCACGATTACCTCTCTTTATCTAGATGTGAAACCCTTCGTGATGAGGTGGGCTATGTAGAAGGTCTTTCTAACCACTTTAGCAATGTGGTTTTCAAAGGAGAGATTGCTATCAACTTGGGTCCCCAGGTCCCTAATAACTTTCTCTGTACTTAATGGGTTTCCGCCTATGTGGTAATTTGTGGGCACATTGTTTTTGCCAAAGGGTATGACTATACATTTTTTGGCATTTAGCTTTAAACCATGGTGCTGGCACCAGTTATCTGTCTCTGTGAGACCTTTTTGAAGGATGTTTGTGTCAGCTGGAGAGTTGATTATGGCACCCAGTTTGCAGTCGTCTGTGAACTTGGTGAGCCATAGTCCTCCCACGTTTGCCTGTACCTCGGAAAAGTATATACCGAACAAGAGTGGTCCCAAGACAGAACCCTGTGGGACGCCACTTGTGACCGGTTTCAAGTCTGACATGGCTCCAGCAACTCTCACTCTGTGGGTTCTGTCTTTGAGCCAGTTTGCGACCCATCTTGTGACATAGGGGTTTATATTTAAGCTGGATAGCTTATCTATGATGCCCGAGTGGGGTATTGTGTCAAATGCCTTTGCAAGATCCAGATAGGCTGTGTGGACTACCTTCCCTTCATCTATGGCTTTGGTGACTGTTTCGAAGAAGTCAACCAGGTTCAAAAGGCAGGATCTGCCCTTGACAAAGCCGAACTGGGTAGGATCTAGTGTCTGTAGGTCCCCAATGTCTTTGTTTATGAGCTCCATGATGATCCTCTCCATAGCCTTGCAGACTAAGCTAGTCAGGCTTATGGGGCGATAGTTTCCAGGGTCCATAGAGGCTCCACCTTTGTGGAGTGGGACCACTGTTGCTGTACGCCATTCTGTGGGCACATATCCTGTAGTGAGATTGTATAGCTGTTTTATTTGAGGGATTAGTTCCTCTTGGAGTTCATGTAGGACGCAACCTGGGACGCCATCTGGTCCCATGGAAGCAGTGTTTTTTGCTTTGGAGAGGCAGCCTTCACCTGAGCATCAGAGATGTTTGGGAGGCAGCCCTCTGCCGGGATAGATACTTGCTCTTTTGAGCGGGAGGGGGTGGAAAAGTTTGCACTGAACCTGTCTGCCAGGATATTGGTGATGTCTGTGGGTTCAGTGTATTTTTGTCATTTAGAATCAACTCAGAACAAGTCTGAGAGTTGCATCCCAGGTTTCTAACATAACTGAAAAAAGCCTTATGATTGTCTTTGGTGTCCTGTACAATTTTTCTCTCGAAGCTGGCCTTGGAGGATTTTATGAGGGATCGTAATTTTTTGCTAGTACTGATCAGAGATGCCTTCCCTATTAGGGATTTTGCTCTATCATGTAGTAGCTTCCTCCTTCTGTTGTACAGTTTATTTATGGCAGGGGTCCACCAGACTGGATGCCTGCCTTTGGATGATTGGGTCTTGGTTTTGTTTGGGATAGCATGATCCATGCATTCCTGGAGAAGTCCGTAGAATGAGTTTATATAGGATTCTGCAGTTTGGGCCGTAGTTTCCACTGGCCCTGGGGCCTTGAAGGATTCCACTTCAGTTTTGAGAAGTGAGAAGTTCGCTTTTGAGAAGTTTTTCACTGTGGTTTTCTGGGCTGGGGGTGGGGTCGGGATGTGGACATCCAGTGAAATTAGTTTATGGTCTGTCTTACCAATGAGGGATATACTTCTGGTGTGGAGCATAGAGTCCCCATGTTGGTAATGATCAGGTCTAGTATGTTGTCCCCTCTTGTGGGAGTGGTGACTAGTTGTTCCATAGCATTTGAGTTTATAATTTCCAGGAACCTTTGGGCTAAGGTGCTGGGGCTTGAGTAGTGCTCCCAGTCAATGTTTGGGTAGTTGAAGTTGCCCAATATAATGGTGTTCAGAGAGATCTTCATGTTCTCCAATGTTTTCAGGAAAGCCGAGTGGGATTCCTGACTTTGAGAGGGTGGTCTGTAGGACGCTATAAACTGAAAAGCAGTCTTGCCCACTGTTAGTTGCAGATGGATGCTCTCCGATACTTCGTGCAATGCCACTAACCTGGAGGTGTGGATATCCTTGATAAATATGGAAACTCCCCCTCCTTTTGTGGTTCGGTCCGGGTTTTGGGGTCGAAAAGCATGATATGAGGTATAGCCTGGTAGTGCTGGGGTGCTCTCTGGAGCCTTGAACCAGGTTTCTGTCACTGCACAGATATCGATGTTCTCCATACTGAGGAGAGCTTCGAAAAGTGCATCTTGAGGTTAAGACTTCTGGCATTTAGCAGCATTACCCTTAGTTTCTTGTTCTTTGTGCTGTCTATGGGGGTGGGTTTGACTTTTGAGCCTTGCCTAAAAAGGCACTATGGGGGTGGCAAGAGCCTTTGCCAATATCCGAAAACCCAGTGGTGACAGGTGCAAGCCGTCCCTAGCGAAGCAACGTGGCTTGTCGAGCATGTCATCCCAGGCTGACAGACACTGGATCCCCTTTGAATGACACCAAAATTTTAGCCAATTGTTAAAATCGATCATTTTGTCTTTGTACTGTGGCATCATTCTAGGTGAGGGTAAGATGCTGCTCAAGGTCAGGGTTATACCAGCCTGGGCTACATGATCAGAGAGCTCCTCTATGTCTCTTTTCATGTAGTCCAGGGAGGTACATCTCAGGTCATTCACACCAGCATGTACAATGACTGAGTCATATTTGTATTTGCTTTGGAGTGACCTGAGTGCTTGCGTTATGTGGCGGATCCTAGCACCCGACAGGCAGCTCACCGTGACCTTCTCTTTATTCAGCCTGGTGAGCGGGACGTCAGTGTGTCTGACAATAGAGTCACCTATTACAAGAGTATCAGGTGTGTTATTCAGCCTTAAGGGCTGTGGCTGCTTGGCACACTGACTTTGTGGGTTATGTGTTGTGTGTTTTGTTTTGAGGTAGCGTTTGCTTGGATGTCTGCTTTGGCGGTCTCTGCTGCTTAGGTAGATTTTTATTTAGAGCCTCCGAGTATGTTTTTGTGTATTTATGTATTTGGTTCACTGATGTGGTGGGACTATGTGATACTGGAATTGTGTTGTGTGAGGTTACCTTCTCCTCCTGACTGGTTACACCAGTTTTGAGATGAGAGAGCTCAGCCTCCAGTTTGGCTAAATAGTTGCATCTCTCACATATATTTTAACCTGTTTGGAGGAGGAGAGGGTTGTCCGTGTACATGAGACAGTTGTAATATTGCCTCAAAATTCCCAGATTCACCAGCTGGACTGGAGAGGAAACCATTGACTGACCTTTGGACATGCTAGAGTAATATAGGGAAACTGAATTTAAGATGGACCAATAGAGGACAGGGTAATCGTAGAGAGTATAAGAGTAAGTAGTGCTTATGGTTTAATAGTGCTAACTTGTAGGATTACTTAATTGGACCAGTGAAGGGCCTTAGAATGAGAATATGGTGTTTAAATTGAGAGATAGAGCAGTTCTAAGGGAAAAAGGGAAGAACAGACTTTGTGGAGCCAGGAATAGTTTAAACCCAATTAAGCGGTGCTGCCCGCTGTTGCGCTATGCTCAAAAACGCACAAAACCGCGCAAAAGAGGGTTTTAAGAGAGGAAGATGAAGGAGTTTTGGAAATGACCCAAAATGGCCAATAAAACTACAGTTTCAAGTCAGTAACCACTCCCACAGGGGCAGGCAGGCTGCTCAATGTTTTTCACTGCCACTGATCAACAGAGAGACTTCCCTTTAGCCTAAGCAAAAAATGGCCTCACAGAAACTTACAAGAACAGCAAGCCTGTAACTGAACTTTTTTAAATCTCAGAAAAGTGGGAAAAAAGCAAGATTTTTTTTGTTTTTTTCAGAGATAGCAGAGGTTCACAAGTATCAACAAGTTATAACAGTGCAGTAAATGACCCCACACAAGAGTGCTAGGCCAAAGACAGATAAAATGCAAGTTTTGAGAAAAAAACGATTTTAAAAATAAGTGCAAACAGGAAATTCAGTAAACAGCTCTAGGTTGTGCTCTAAATACAGTTACTAATGCAGAAATCAAGTTTAACAAGCCAGAAAATGCTCAAAATAGGCGGCTATGCAGAAAAACCTAGCAAATAGAGGAAAAATACTTAATATCTCAAAAGTGGCTCCTTTCTTCTCTCAGCGTTTTCTCCTCTTGGTGGGTGCTTCACCAACAGCCAACAAGCCTGAAAAGACGCCAAAACCACGAGGCAACCAGGTTTTAAGAGAGGAAGATGAAGGAGTTTTGGAATTGACCCAAAATGGCCAATACAACTACAGTTTCTAGTCAGTAACCACTCCTATAGGGGCAGGCAGGCTGCTCAATGTTTTTCACTGCCACTGATCAACAGAGAGACTTCCCTTTAGCCCAAGCAAAAAATGGCCTCACAGAAACTTACAAACAGTTCAAGAACAGCAAGCCTCTAACTGAACTTTTTTAAATCTCAGAAAAGTGGGAAAAAAAGCAAGATTTTTTTTGTTTTTTTGTTTTTTTCAGAGATAGCAAGATCTCAAAGGCAGTGTAGGTTTTGCAAGTGTCCGGGCATGTTTACGCCTCCATAGGGCAATTGTACATGCCCCCTGCACTCGCACATGTTTCTTGTGCATGTCGAGGTTGCGGCGGTGCGCCCTCATACATATTCAGCAGAGCCATCTGTAGTGAGGACGCTTGGCGCAAGGCTAAAACCGTCCTTGCGCCGAGCTTCTTGAATCCCAGGGATTGTCATGACTGTATTAATTTTAGAAAATGTATATATTTTTGTTTTGGATTTGTAGACCCAGGGCCCTATGTATCTGGCTTTAACACTGCCTTTGAGATCAAGGAATTAAAATGGCAAATGTTTCTCAAAGCAGATTGTACCCCAGGATTAAATGCGACTAAAAATATTAAGTGTTTGCTGAAAAATAGGATTATTTATTGAATTATACATACTTTTACACTTGATCAGCTGTTTTATTGGAATGTTTTACAGATTCTTGTAGTTTTATGTTCTTATTCAAATATTTAATTGGCAGTGATTGTTCATTGGTCAGTCAGTTAACAGACTTTTTGTATATAAGTGTGGTATTATACTTTATTGTCATCTGTTCTTAGGAAGTTCGTGTTAAGAAATGAATGAAAGCGCTAAACATACATTTGGCTACAGTGGTCTTTGCAGCTATCCAGCACTTTTTTTATTTTATGTAGTGAATATTCTAGCTTGGCTGGGTCTTTTTTGCAGTCTGAACAGAAAAGAGAGAGGATGAGGAAGGACATGGGCAACAGAGTGAAGAGGCCAAGTACTCACTGGATCTGCAAAATACTCTTTCACAATGATTTTTTTTTTGACTTATAGAAAGTACTACTTAATCATTTCTATATAGAATACGTAATCCATGGAGATATTTGAGAGTCCAATGGCTATTAGGCAGATGAAGTCTAGATGAGGTAAAGACAGGAAATAAGGGGTAGTAGATTTCTGAATGTACCTAAAGGGCAAACCAGATAGTCTTGCAGTCTCTTACTGCCAGTGACAAATGCAATACAATCTAAATCTAATGTATGCCTATCTTTAGCATACTGGCAGCTTGTGGGACACACACACACACACACACACACACACACACATGCATGCACACATACAGTAATACACACACACACACACACACACACACACACACACACACACACACACACACACATGCACACACAGAAACACACACACACACACACACACACACACACACACACACACACACACACACACACACACACACACACACACACACATATATATACAGACATAGACACACACATGCACACATGCACACACGCGCGTGCGCACACACACACACACACACACACATACACAGACACACACATATGCATGCACGCATACAGAAATACACACACACATACACACACACACACACACACACAAACACACACACACGTACACATAGACACACACACACACGCACACGCACACACACGTGCACACACGTGCACACACACACGCACACACACACACACACACACACACGCACACACACACACACACACACACAACCTATACTGTTACTCACTCTGGAAGTAAAACTGATGAAGCTGGTAGCCCTGAAACTCATGTTCTGTGTCCTATTGCATTATTAATATGCCTAATTATAAAATGTGATGCTAGCTTTTAATAATATTTTTCAAGGATGACTTTTGGCAATCTACTATTGTGTATAGCCAGTAGCTGTGAAGTATCAATAGTATGCATGATAATTATAGAGATGTTCACTGGCACAGTGTTGCTCAGAATGCTTTTGATAAACTGGCCCATACATGTCTTTGATAAATGTCAGCCTAACTAAATGATAGCTTGGTTAAGAGGCAGGGGGTTCTCATCATTATATATGCAGATAGCATAGGACATTTTTCATGTGCAGAATGAATATGGATATTAAATGGACTCTTATGTCTGCTAGGATATAGACAGGTTTATAATATTTAGCACTTTTAGCTCATGGCATTAACAGCAGAATATACTTTGCAATGAAAGCTGATGATTTCCTGAATTGTCCATGGCTATCTCTACGTATACGTAAGAGTATTTACTTTTTGTTAGTATGGCAATAGCAGCAATTTCTGATGTCTAGGGCAGAGGGGCCTTATGAACTGAACCTGGGAATCTAATGTGCTATACCTGTTGAATGCTGGGAGATCACAGCTTATGCAATGTATAAGCTTTTCCTAATTACCCATTCTTACTAAAAAAGAAGTAATCTGAATGTGTTTGATGAAGAAAATGTCTTCAAAGTATATGTGAGCAACACTTTTTTGACAAGTATAGAGTTTTGCATGGATAGAGGCAGTTAAAAATATCTAGTACAGCTGAATTTCTAATGAGCTTCACTTGATGTTCTCATTCTGAATTTTGTATATTTTTATTATACAACAAATCATTTCTCAAAATAATTTTTCTGAGGGAAAAAAATTTATCTTTTTTTCTGCATTGGAAAAATGGAGGTAGACCATTGCCTGTTTTTTATTCCTTAAGCAACATTGTTTTCTAGAAAAAGTTGCAATAATCATGACATTATTCTATAGATTAGATAGGCTCTATGGAATCATCCTGTTATTAAAACTACAAATTGCTCGTTCTCTTTCGAGTTACTTTGGTACTAGAAGAACATAAAAAATGAAATCATTGACAATGTATATATTGATTAATTCACTGTGCAATGTTTTAAAAATGGTGAGGCAATTTATATTTTAAAATATAGTTTTATGATTAATGCGCTCTCTACAATGGTTTGTATAACATGCTGTACATAGTTCATCTTGACAGTTGTTGGTAAGAGTTATGGAAAGTTCTGCAAGGTTATGGTATATGGCAGACTATGCTAAGGTCACTGAGGTCATACCACATTTATTTTGACTGGTGCAATAAGTGTCCTGATATGACAAACAGTCCACTTATGCTGTGCCAATGAGGTCATAAAAAGGCCGAAACATGCACATCCACAGCTAGTAGAGTTTGGCTTTAGTGGCCTGAATGTATCCATAAATAGACTTAACAAAAAGTCATGGCATTCAGAAGCCATATAGCTGAAGCACCTGATGTTCCTTAAGCGCTCATTTGCATGTATCCAATCCCATAGTCCTCTGTTACAGGAGGCTTTGATGAATCACACAGAGGAAACTCTAGCTTGGCTAGGTTTTTCTTCTATTCTTTTTTTCTGATATGACAAACTGTCAGAGTATTGGAAAGATCTAGCAAAACTAAAAACACATTTCTGCATAAATGACAGAATATATAGTTTCTGTTTTTGGAAATGCAATGTTAGTCAAATAATGAGGCAAAGGAGAACTGCTGTCTTGACATCTCTGTATTAACTCTACTATGATTTTCTAACAACTTATTTGAAATATATCAATCTGTTAAATGGCTCTCTTCCCTCTCACCATACTTCAGAGTTAAAACTGGGTTACCCAAGGCTTTTTTCTTTGGTCCTCTGCTCTTTGACATCTTTAATAATGATCCATATACATCCTTACACATGCCTTCCTTGTTCAATATGCAGATGACTCCACACTCATTTGGTTGTCTGACAGTCTATCCCATCTTCATATCATAACTTAAGATGCTTTTAACTCTGTGGGAATTTGGTTTCAAATTGTGGAACTCTATTCCTAACCGAATAAGATCCATACCTAACCTTCATTTGTTTAAGTCGGGACTAAGAGGCTGTCTCACTTACTCTTGGCTATACTCTTGTACTACACCTGGATGATCTTCTTTATCATACTAAATTTTCCCAATCTCACTACTGTACAACTTATTCTCCCATCTGGACTATCCTTTGTTACCATCTCCCCTACATACTAATACTTCTCTTACTTCATCTTGCTATCCCTTTACTCGCTTTGCGATATCTTTCGCTCTCTCTCTCTCTCTCTCTCTCTCTCTCTCTCTCTCTCTCTTCTCATTTATATATTTTTTGCTCCATGGGTTCCTTATCACTATTATTCCATATACTCATATCGTATGTTATGTTATTTCATTTCTTGTTATATCTGTACATTTAATCATTGTATCATATGATTTTACACCAACAATGTATTCTTCTGTATGTTACTGTTTCGTCCCATATTTATTATCATGCTACTGTACTTTTAGCTTACTTGTGGAGCTTTTCTACCTGGGCATCCACATAAAATGGGTATTTATTGTTCACCCAAAAGGACTTTCCTGGAAGGCAAAATGTCGGTAAAGAAATGCATTTTGTTGCTACTGTATAAATTAAGTGCAGAGTTTAATATTTTGCTTTAATATACCTTTAAAGATTTGGGGTTAAACTGTAGTCAAGAAAGTGAGATAAGGGTACAGCATCAACTTATAGAGGCCACATTTTTGACATTATTGCCTCAAATATTGCTAACAAATGAAATTAAAAAGCTGAAGTGCATGCTTATTTTTTAAATTGTAGCATCTAAAAATTAAAATTTCCTAATATTTTGGGATGCATAATCTGGAAGAAGCTAGGAATTATAAAAAAGAATACATAGCATAAAAGCAATGACTGCATTTGTTTAAAATCAGATATGAATCAAAGATACATTGCAAGTGATTTGCAGAACCATAGAAATACTATGCTGATTTATTTACAGGCTTAGAAAGTTTCTCAGCAGAATGTCAACAGAATTAAAATGTGATAACAAAAAAGAAGTGATGAGAATGGAAAGTGAAGGTATCATTAAATAACCATGGACAACAGTACGGTTAAATTGTATCATGACTGTTATAATGAATCTAAAGATTGCCATTTGTACTGATCTGCAAGGTTTAACAAATGGGATTAAAAGACTACATTGCCTATTACTTACAGTGAAGAAAAATGGTCTGAGGAATGTCAACATGTTCTTTTCATTTTTTTATACAAACCAAGGTTTAAGATATAACACATTCCAAAGATCAGACTCTAAAGACTTCTTTTTGTTTTCTTTCTTTGGCGCCCAAGTCCCCTTTTCTGCTGGCATCCACCCATGTTTGTATTTATTTCATTCTCTTATCCTCCGTTTAAGATGACAAGAGGTACAGCAAATTCCTACCACAACTCTTGATACAAGAAGGCCCGTCTTCTCCAGTGAAAGAAATTACTTTCATACTGTGTGATCTCTGTTCCCCTTTAGAAGGGAAGATAGCCAGGAACTGGGAACCGTATAATGTGGCTAGTGGTGCAGATTTTGAAAAGAAAGAAATCGATCCATAAATGAGTGAATATGGTAAAATAAAAATGTCTAAGACATTGTAGGTTCATAGGTTCATAGGGGGTTACTAGGCTAATGGCCCTAGGACCTATACAAGCCTAGCCATGTAATACCTGTGTTCCCTAATTGATAATTGTTAGTTGGTTACCTAATTGACCATTGTTAGATGGTTTGATTGTTTGCAGAGTGAATCTATGATCAGCACTGGCTGCCCTTGTCCATGAGGGACATATGTGCCACCCCAGGGATGAATTTACTGTCTCCCATCCAGTTGACCAGGTTGCATTTAAATAGGGTCACCGAGGAACTCCACTTAACGTGAATTATGAGTTTATTCCAGAGTAGCAACAGCATCTGGGGGGCATATCTGTCTCTCCAGCATGTTTTGTTTAAGTCACAGGCTAGTTTGAGATCTTGGGAGTGACTTTGGGGGGACAAATAGGGACAGATTTTAAATATTGCTCTTACAAACTTAGAAAGTTGACAGAATAACAGGTTTTGCATTAGCATGAATTTTCTGAAGGAAGTGGAGTCTTAAACTCAGATGTTTGTCATTATTTAATGACTTCAATCCTCAGCTATTTTCCAGAAAAGTACAGATTTTAGGAAGAACACACCAAAAATATTTGACAAAAATCTGGATATTCTGCAAAAATCTGTACTGTTGAGAGGTATTGAAGTGAGTGACTCTTGTCCCATTTAATTTGCGGATGTGCAGCATTTCCATTAAAGCAGGGTCAAAGATTGCTCTTTAGGTCAGTCACAGTTCGCCTCTCAGCAGCCTGTAGGACATAGAATACAGTGACAGGGTTTACAGTTTTCACAAGTAGGTCATGTTTTCAAGTCCATGAATTCTCTTGGTCAGGAACCTCTGTGGTCTCTCCAGCTGCTGCAGGTGTCTGGTGAGGTACATGCAAAAGGGAGAGATGTACTTTATTAGTGGTCTGATAATGGTGGAGTACAGAGGAGTAATAACATCCTTGTTCTTGGATGTGATGCTACTACTTATGAGGTGTGCAACATAAAAGGCTTTCCTTACCACTGTGGACACACGGTGATCAAAGTTTAGACTGCTATCAACTTTGTGTTCTCAAGTCACATATGACTATGTTAGAGCTTAGGGGGGTGCTGCCTATTTTGTAATTTGCAGGAGCTATCTCTTTGCCAAAGGGGACAATGATGCGCTTTTTTGCATTCAGTTTTAGAGAGTGGTTTTGGCACCAGTCATTTGTCTGTGTTAACCCCTCCTGTAATACGGTAAGATCTTTGGGGACTCAGTGATTGCTCCCAGTTTGCAGTCTTCTGCAAACTTGGTAAGCCACAGGCCATCTACTTTCACCTGGACTTCCAAACAGTAGAGGGCTCAGCAGAGAACCTTGTAGTACCCACCTGGTAACTGTTCTACTGGTGTATGTGGAATCCCCAACTTTTACAGTATGGGCTCTGTTGATGAGCTATTTGGCTACACATCTAGTGACATATGGATTAACCCCCAACTGATAGAGTTTCTCAATGATCTCTGAGTCGGGGATTGTGTCAAACTCTTAGCTAAGTCAAGATAGGTGGTATGTGCTGCTTTACCTTTGTCCAAGGCTTTGGTGACATTCTCGAAGAAAAGCACCAGTTTTAGTAAGCATGATCTAACCTTAACAAAGCCAAACTGGGTCAGGTTTAGAGTTTGAAGATTGCCTATGTCCTTGTTGATAAGTCCATGATGATTGTTTCCATGGCCTTGCAGATAAGGCTTGTTAGGCTTATAGGTCTATAGTTCCCAGGGTAGGTTGATAGACCCCTTTGTGCAAGGGGATTACAGTTGCTGTTCTACACCCTGCTTGAAGAAAGCCAGTGCTCAGGCTATGGTTAAAGAGAGTGCCAAGTGGTTCCATTCAATCATGTTTCAGGTTGTTTATTAAGCAGCCAAAGATGTTACCTGTTCCCATAGAGGCCATATTTTTGGCCTTGGAGATCACTGATATGACCTGCTCACCAGAGATAGTGGAGAGAGGAAAGGTGTAAGGTATTCTTTGTGGCATGGCTGGTGGGGACAGGGGGTGAGGTTTGCTCTAAATATGTGAGCTATCAGGTCGGCAACTTCCTCAGGGTCAGTGTGAGTATCCTAGAGGAGACAGATGAAGACCATCTCTGGCAAAGCAAATTAATCTGTTGTCCATGTCTTCCCTGGCTGAGAGATACTAGATCCCCCACTATGAGTTTGGCACAAAACCGAATATTCCGTTTTAGATTTCAGACATAGCTAAAGAATGCTTTATGATTGTCTTTAGCTACGGAAGCTAATTTAGCCTCATAACTAGCTTTAGAGGACTTTACCAGGTATCTGATTTGCTTGTTCAAGCTGTGGAGGGTATTCTTTCTCTGCTGACCAAGTTCCTTCTTGTTCTTAAATATCAGTTTCTTCCTTTTGTTATATAACCTTTTTATACTTGAGGTCCATTAGGAAGGCTTGCTTTTATGGGAGGACTTGATTTTGATCCTGCCAGGTACAGCAGAGACAAAACAGTTGTTTAAGTGGTTATTCAGGGCATTTGTGTACTCCTATGCATAGGAGTCATTACTGGATGTATGACTGGGGGGGGGGGGGGGTTGAAACTTTTCAAACTTAGAAGGCTATAGTTTGTTTTGGAGAAGTTTCTCATTTTTATTGCTCATGCAGAGGTGTCAGGTCTGATTGCTGCTTTGAACAAGGCAGATTTATGGTTTGACCTTAATAGTGACAGAAGAACATAGGGGGTAGTGCAGTGACCCCCCCCCCATATTGATGAGTACTAAGTCCAGAATATTTGAGCCCTGTGTGGGGGTGCTGACTAACTGTTCCAGAGTATTTGTATTAACAAAGTCCAGGAACCTCAGGATGATTGAGCTTGTGCTCGTGTATGTCACCCACTCGATAGAAGGATAGTTGAAATCTCCCATGACCAAGGTGTTTGGCTGTATAGTGAGTGACTCAAGCAAGTCCAGGTAGATGGTGTGTTTCTCATGGTTCATGTTGGGGGACCTCTAGCCATAGGGTGTTTTACCTATAGCTATTTGGACCTGGAGTAGCTCAAGAGAGTCATACTGTTTAACCAGTCCCGAGGTGTATTTAAATTTAATAAAGATGGATGCACCTCCACCTTTGGTTCTTTCACCCTCGATTTGAGGTCTGAACATGTGGAAGGCATTGTAGCCTTGCAAGACCGGGGTGCTCTCTGCAGCCTTGAACCAAGTCTCAGTGACTGCACAGACATCAGCATCTTCCAAGGCGAAGATAGCTTCCAGGGAGAACAGTTTCCTGTTTGGACTACTAACATTAAGCAGCATAACACTTTGTTTGGAGTAGATTTTTTTTATATAGGAATGTTTTACTGTTTTGATATTGCCTAAAAAGGGCACTATGGGGGAAGCAAGCATCTTTGCCAGTATTCAAAATCCTAGAGGAGACAGGTGATGACCATCTCTGGCAAAGCAAATTAATCTGTTGACCATGTCTTCCCTCGCTGACAGATACTAGATCCCCCTGGACTGACACCAGAAGTTATTCCAATTGTTGGATTCATTAATTTTTTATTTATACTGTGACATCATCTTGGGTGATGGTAGAATGCTACTTAGGGCTAGGGACATACCTGCCTGGGACACATAATCTGAGAGGTCTGTCATGTCTCTCTTCATATAGTCCAGGGATGTGCTTCTCATGTCATTCACCCCAACATGTACTATGAGTGACTTGAGTGCCGCATGATTTCATGGATCCTGGCACTTGACAGGCAGCTGACTGTGACCTTCTCCGTGTTCAGCCTGGCGAGGGTGACATCTTATTGCCTCACCATGGAATCTCCTATGACCAGGACAATTGGTTTTGAGGTGTTTTGCGGCTTTTGCCTTAGGGGTTTATTCACTGAGACACTGGTATGTGTGCTGTTATGTGTAGTAGATTTTGGTTGTGCTGTAGTATGTGTGAGTTGTTTGCTTTTGGGAGATCGCTGGTCTTTTGGTAGGTTTTTAATCAGTACCTCTGCATATGTGGATTTATGTGTTGTGACTTTATCTTATGTGAGAGGAGAGGTGTGTGTGCTGGCAACCTGTTTGATGTCCTGCTTATTGTGACATGCGAGGACTGATTACAGTTTCATAGTATAGTTACATCTGTCACATACTACATTTGTTTGCTGTAGGAGCAAATGGTTGTCAGTATACATAAGGCAATTGCTATATTGCCTCAAGATGCCCATGTCAATCAGGTTGGTTGGAAAAATGTTGGGAAACCAAAAGTACTGTTAGTGGGTGGGCAATTCAGATCATAAGCTATAACATTGGCCTGCTCATTCACCTGTTTATCAATGAATGGTAGACTAACTGCAGCCAAGGAAGCATGATTTTACCTCGGGTCTATATTTGAACATCAAAGTTTCAGAAATTCAAATGTTCTAATATCGACCCCTAGTAACTGAAAACTGATAACATCGAAAATTCAGAACAGCAAATTTTTTCCTAGGGAAAACATTTGCTGTTCCAAAACACATACACACAACACAAACACACCAAACAAACAGCAATCCACACACATACACCTAAAATCTTACATCTAATCCTATACTAAACTGTACATACACCACTATCTACCCACTTACCTTAACCCAAACCCTAACCCTAAGGTCCGTCACTATCGTACACACACCTCACCCGCACCCTAACCCTAACCCTCATGTCTACACATTTGCACACTTACCTGACCCATGCCCTAACCCTAATTCACCTAACCCGCCCTAACCCTCACATCCACACAATCGCACACTTACCTGAACCCAACCCATAACTTTCCACCCACAGAGCTGAAAATAGCAAAGCGACAGGAACGGACAACCATATTCTTTCCCTAGGAAAGAATTTGGTTTTCTGAAACTTCACTATTTTCAGCTTTCGCTTATTAGGGGTCGATATTAGAACATTCGAAGTTCTGAAACTTCGATGTTCTAACATAGCCCCTTTACCTCCATATGGGCATGCCCCAGCTTTGAGCAGAATCTCAGGCCCTCTCTCCGAGATAGGGAAGCTGAAATTAAAAAAAAATGTTATGACACTGATTTAGAAGTGCAGTTCCTGAAAGGTGCTACAGTGAAAGGATATCTTCAGCAATAGACATCAGTAAGGATAGAAATTGTCTTATATTTTCTTTTAAGAATAACTTATGCCTAACCCTTCAATATCAAATCTGACTGAATATTTTTTCCAATTAATTGTTACACAAAGTGTGACAGGATATGTCATTCATATCTGCGAATGATAAAATGCCAAGAGACAGCTAGAGTTATGTTTTTATTAAGGAATGTCAACTCAGATTACAAGTTGTACAGGGTCGAGCCATCTGGAATGCCTACCATAACAGCAATCCAATGGAAGGCATGATGACAACAAATAGCTAATTTTCCTCTGTGGAGCAAAGAAGGTCCAGATTTGTTCCAATTTAAAGAATTTATATATGTCGTATATGTGGATTAATATTCCAAGTTCCATGAAATAAGCTGACAGAAACTAGCTGAAATCTAATTAGTATATTAAACATTAATCTCTTAAGACAAGGGCTGCTAGAATTAGTCATAGCAGAAAAATTCCTTAATAGAAAATTCAGGAATGAAGAAGCTCTGTTCATGAGTGTTTTGAAATCAAGTATGCCCTGACAAGCCCACACAATCAGTATCCCAATGGTCAAGTGGAAAGGAATATCCAAAGAGTGAAGTATCTCTAAGAAAGAGCTGTAGCCTGTAGCCAAAGTTATATGGATTATCACTTAGCATTTCTAAATAAAGTAATACTCCATTTTACTGCTTGTCTCCTAATAGCTCAAACGTTGATGTGTAGAAATTTGAAGAACAGGTTATCTAATACAGAGCTTATTCCTAACAATCAGCAAAGAGTAAAGGAAATTCTGGAAAGAAAATAGCAGAGACAGACATGCTATCTACAGAACGTAGATCTTTTATTGTGTGTGGGAAAAGGAATGCTATATAGAGAAGATACAGACATCTGTACAAGGCAGATATCTGAAAGACTGAGTTCCAGAAAGAAGAAGAAGAACCAGGAGTGAACTATTAATAGCTCACGCAACAAGAAAATAAATAATGTCAAAAGTGTGGGGCCAGGAGTTGTGCATAGACACTTGTCATGTTTTTCCAAAGGAAGTTGCAGCACAGCAAGAACCATCCTAAAACAAGACCTCGCATCCTGTATAGGCATTTCTGTCAAATATGCCGGATGCATTAGACCATTAAAGAAAGCAAATAAATATAGGTCCGATTCCAATGCAAAAAAAACAATATATATATATATATATATATATATATATATATATATATATATATATATATATATATATAGGGAGAGAGAGAGAGAGAGAGATACATGTACATATACACATACACATGCGCGCACACACACACACACACACACACACACACACATTTTTTTCTAAAGACAGAAATATTTTAATTAATGAATTATGTTCGTCTGATTTTGCAATAAGCAACCATGGCATGTTTAAAGAAGATCACCTATTCGGGGAATAATAACTTCAAGAAGGCAATCTCTCTGTTCCCAGTTACCCAAGTTTTGTGGTTCTTTTGAAAGATAGCATTTGTACAGGCCAGTTTTGCACACTTTTTTTCTCTCTTATTCCAATACCTGTATGATGATGGACAATATATATTTTGGGATATGAGGGCAAAATCAACACCACAGTGGGTGTCGGGGGATAACCATTTGCAAAATAATGTATATATTGAAAGTTATCTTATCTGCAGTTTCAGTGGGTATGAAGATTGACAATATTAATAATTTAGTTTACTGCTAGGAGATTTTACTTCAGAAATTATATTAGATCCCCTGCTTATTCTAGTGGTAGCACTTATTTATTTATTATTTATTTTATTTCCAGTTTGCTGACCGGGAAAGTCCACTGGGCCCAGTGTGCCCATTTTCAGTGGAGGTCCAGGGAGAAAAGCTCCAACAAGCAAAATGCAGTAAAGATTTATGATACAAGTGAAAAGTAAAAAAGCTGTATACAGTTAACTTATGCTTAATACAAATACTAGATTATTTACAGTAAAGAAAGGTATAGTTACAAAGGTATATTTACAATCTCAACATAGGAAGAACATTTCTGATTATAAGAAGTTGGCATTAGAGAACTAGAACCCTGAGGTGATAGACACTTGGGTGCAAATATTCCATCGAGTTTAGGAATTAGAGTGCAGGATTGAAGCATTGGCAGAAGGTGGTTAGAGGTACAGCATGGAACCGGAAAGGAGAAAAGGGGGGGTGGTCTTGCTAGGTTGGAAGAATGCAGGTGCATTTCCGAATGGAGGAGAGGTAGGAATGAAGCTGTGCCTTAAAGCTTGTCATATTTTCTATTATTCTTAGGGAAGGAGAGAGAATTCCATTTTTTGGCTAAGGAAAAAGAGGGAAGTAGTTGTCCTGGAGGTCGGTTGAGTTTATGTACAGATATTAGGTTTTGTTGTGCTGATCTTAGAGTTCTGTTTGGTACATAGGGGACTAGGATGTTTTTTAGAGCAGGGGATTTGGTGGGGTTGAAGAATAATTTGTGAGCAGTGGTGAGTTGGAGGAAGTCCTGATAATTTGGAAGTTTTAGCCAGTTTAGAGAGTTAAGGGCAAGGCAATGATGGGAGGAGGTTTTGGAGTTAGTTGCGAATTTGGAGATTTTGTTATAACAGTTTTCTAATTTGGATGTAATAGATGCAGATAACTTGGTTAGAAGGGGGGGGTGCCATACATCAGGGAGGAGAGGAGGTAAGCAGAGGTGAGAATACGTCTAGTAAGAGGTGAGAGAAAGTGGTTATTCCTATAAAGCATACCCAGTTTTTGGTGTGTTTTTTTGATGTTTAGGAGTACATGGTTGTCGAATTTTAGGTATTCATCTATAGTTACACCTAGTAACACCTAGTAACTTTGGATGGGGGGGCGACTTCAATAGGAGAGTTATTTTGGCTTAGGATTTGGAAAGAGGTTTTGTTGAAAGAGAAGGATTTTGAGTTAAGGAAGATTAAATTTTTGGATATGTTAGCATTTAAGGAGAGATGATTCTGGGGCATCCAGGCTTCAGTTGTTGAGAAGGCAGTTTGGGTCTTTGTTAATAGTTCAGGGAGGCTAGAGGCAGAGCAGACTAAAGATGAGTCATCAGCGTATTGGATTATTTTGGTATTGGGAATGGTGGAGTGAAAAGTATTGATGAAGATGTTGAACAGCATTGGTCCAAGAATGGATCCTTGGGGTACGCCTGTGGGGGTATGAAGAAAAGGGGAGATGCTTTTCCTCCATTTTACAGCCTGAGCTCTATTGGACCAGTAGCTTGAGAACCAGGAGAGGGTAGTTTGAGAGAGATTTATGTTTAAGAGGTGGCTCAGAAGATGGGTGTGGGAAACAGTATCAAAGGCTTTGGAGAGGTCCAGGAGTACTGTGGATACTAGTCCTCCAGAATCACTGGCATGATTAGCTGTATATAGGAAAGAGAGGAGAGCTGTTGTAGGGGTGTGCCCAGGTCGGAAACCATGCTGGGTAGGAGTGAGGAGGTGATTTTGAGTTAGGAATGGCATTATTTGTAGATTAATAAATTTTTCTAGGATTTCGGAGATAGGGGAGAGGATAGTTATGAGGCGGAAATTTGAGATGTTAGTGTTTTTCCCATCTTTATGAAGCAGAAGAATATAAGCAGTGCACCAGAGTTTGGGGACGTAGGATTCCTGTATGGACCTATTGATTAATATACTTATAGGGAATTCAATTCCATCAGCAGAAGATTTAAGAAAAATAGAGGGGGTGTTGTCTTGAGCATTAGAGCAGGGTTTTAGTTTGGAGAGGAGTTTTTGAATATAGTTGGTGGATATGGGTTTTGGGTTGAAGATGAGAGTGGAATTAAAGTTAGTGTAAGAAGGGGTTGTGTTGAAGGCAGTATGAGTGTACGAGGGAGAGATTTTGGCAAAAGCTTTTGTTAGTTCAGATATAGAGTTAATAAAGAATGAGTTGAACAGGAATGCCAATTCTTGATTAAATTTATTGGGGTTGGGGCAGGGATTGTTTTGGGTGCCTGAGCTGAGGAAAGAGTTTATAGATGTCCAGAATTGTTTGGAGTTTGTAGTATGGTTAGACTGAAGTTTGATGAAGTAGGACTTTTTGTCTCTGAGGATAGGTTTTTTTGAGGTTGCGTAATTGTGTGTACTGAAGTAGGGATTCAGGGAGTTTATTTTTTTGATAGAGTTTTCCAGGATTTGTCCCTTTGATGCTTTAGTTTTTTAGTATCTTTTGTGAGCCATGGGGCAGAGTTGGTTTTTATTCTTTTTGTTCTAGTTGGTGCTATACTATTTAAAATATCTAGAAAGGTGGAATTAAAGTGGTCAATGACATCGAGGGGAAGTGTCTTTAGTATGTTCCAGTTTATTAGTTTGAGGGAGTTAGAGAATAGGCTAGGGTTGAAATGACTAAGGTTACTTGTGTGGATGTATTGATGCTGTAGAAGGGAAGAACAGGTAGAGCGATGGGCATAAGCTGGGAGGTGGTCACTGATGCAGTCAGGAATTGTGCCTGAGGTTGTAACTTTATTTGGATAGGTTGTCAGAATCCAGTCAAGGGTAGAGCCTGGAGGAGTGGTTTTATTTGGACTAGTAATAGAATTAATTATTTGGGTAAAGTTAAAGAGATTAATGGATTGAGTAGGAATAGAGTTATTGATGTTGTCCCAATTTATGTTTTCGTCTCCTAGTATGTAAGTCTCATTATTTATGTTGGTAGAGACCCATAGAAGGATTTCTTCCAGAATTGGGATATTGTTTCCAGGAGGGATATATAGGGTGATAATGCAGATACATTTGTGGTTATTCATTTTAGGTAAGCAGGCCAGTATGTCAGCATTACCAAACTGAGGAATTTCATTAGGGTAAGGGATAATGGAGACCAATTTGGAGTAGATTAATGCGACACCACCACCTTTTTTGGGTGTGTGATCGCACCTAAGGGCTTGGAAGCCTGGGGGTAGTATTTCATTGTGTGAGATATGGGGCTTCAGCCATCTCTCGGTGATGGCAACAATGGATGCTTGAAAAATGGATGCTTTGTTACAGAGACTTTGGGCATTGAGAGTAAAGAGTTGAAGAGTTTTATGGGTGGGGGAGGTTTTGTGAGAAGAGGGAGTAGGACCAGGGACTAGGTGGAGGGTGTTGGGGAGAGATAGTGCGATGGATTTCGATTTTGTTTTATCGAATAAGGGGAAGTATAAGTTGAGCTTTGTCATTTGGAGTTTAGCTGTGGTTGGCATAATTCGTAAGTAAAGTGATGTAGGAAGTTAGGTTGTATTCGAGAGGGGGAGATGGAGTAGAAACTTATTTTGATGGAGTGGTGGTATGTGTTATGTAGTGGGGAGTTGGGGGAAAGGAGAGAAATAAGGGGGGAGATGGTTAGTAGAATAGGAGGTAGAAAAGTATTAGGGTATGAGACATAATAGGAAGGTTAGAGGGGTAGGGAGAGTTTTAAAGAGTAAAGAGGTCATTTTTGGAAAATATGTAGGTGCAAGATATGGAAATAGGGTTAAGCTTGTTTTGGAGGACTGGAAAGTAAAGTTGAAGGGGAGAGGTGAGGCTAATAGTGGGGGTAGAGGAGGGGTGAAATTAAATGAGATGTGTGAGGTTTATTGTAAGCAATTAAGTGGAGGTCCTACAATGTGAATTGTCTAACTGGATAATGGATGGTAAGGGGTGGACCTACAATGTGAATTGTTATTTGATTGGATAATAGATGGTAAGGGGTAGGTAAGTAATTAAAGGGAGGGGATTACAATATGAGATGTTGTGTGATTGGATTGAGGATGATAAGGGGTGGGGACAGTGGCTAGAATAAAAGTAGGAGCAGTAGGGGCAGGTGGGAAATGTGGGAGCAGAGTGAAGCCCTTACTCTGAATTGATCAATGTAGCATATCACCTGTTATCCCAAAGGTGCATTTTCAAATTTTTTTTTTATAAAAGACGAATACTATGCCTGTCAGATAATGTAAAAGACTAAAGCTTTGGGCTGTTAATGGGGTGCTTCTTGTGTCCAGGGTACAAGGGTTTTATTCATTTCCTATTCATTTGTTTGCCGTATGACTTTGAACAAGTCATGTAACCAGACATTGTTCCCAAATTGCCCCAGAAAAGGGACAGTTTGTCTAGTAGGCATACCCAGTCGACAAATAGACAACATAAAATAATATTTTTGTTTAAATAGCTTTACAGCTAGTCAGCTAGCTAAAGTGACTAGCATGTGATGTGCTTTATATGTTATCTACAGAGTTCTTGTTTGAAATGTAGACCTCATGTTAGTAAATCACAATTACTTTGTGAATGTATGTGTGTGTGTGTGTGTGTGTGTGTGTGTGTGTGTGTGTGTGTGTGTGTGTGTGTGTGTGTGTATATATATATATATATATATATATATATATTTATGAGTTCATAGGTTCATAGGTCAGTACTAGGTTAGCTGGTCTTGCAAGCCATTTTCAGCCTAGCCAGTTTTCCTTTTTGTGTTTGAAATAGCCTATCTCACTTGGTTATAGAATGGCCTTACCCTTCCCATGGTCGATAATTATATATTACCCTTAATGATAATAACTGGGATCATACCGTAGATAATTTGAATGGACACATGCATCAGATAAAGCATTCAGGAGTTGTATCTGTCTGTTAGTAGTACAGGAGAGCAGTCCTGGGGTAAATTTTCTGTTTCCAATCCATAAATCTAAGTTGCATTTTAAAATGGACAGATGGACTTGGTTTTATGTGGATGGGAAGTCTGTTCCATAGCAGCAGTATCCTCTGGGAGATGCACCTGTCCCTCCAAACCATTCTGTTGATGTTGCAGAAGAGGTATAAATCCCTAGACCAAGTATTTCTGATGCCATTTGACTTGCTGATGTGCAGTAAATCCATCAGTAATGGGTCAGTGCTACATTATATGCCAGACACAGATCATCTTTTAGCAGTTTACAAGATATATAACATACATATGTATATCTTATTTACAAAACGTCCCAACATGGCAAGACCAACTTTTCTGCATGGATTTGTCTCACGGGAGGTCCAAGCAAATCATAAAAAATGTGTGTTATGAGTTCAGTATTTCTTTATGCGATCACAAGTTAAGCGCTGTAAAAGAATAACTAATACATATGTGAATCGCATTTTAAGAATCTGAAACCCTATAGTCAATGGTAAAATATTGTTAAATGAGATATGTAAACAATATAAGCTGACATTATGACTGTTTAATTTGTCTGTTGTTGTTCCAAGAATCTTTTTTTATCAAATTTCTTTTTATTAAATATTTTCACAAAATATGCAGAAGAATATAAACAAGACATATAGATGTGATGCAGTTGATGTTACAGAATGCATACCATAAGCAAGTAATAATAGATATTGCACACTTTACTAATTAACATTCAAATTAGGTAGATCTACAGTTTTGTATTACTACGAGGATATGCTTATATTATGAGTTAGTCCAAGAACTTTTATCATATAGCAGTTCTCGTGTACATTATTTTGCAATTGCGAGGAGTACTAGAGGTCTAACATCAACCTGATAACAATTTACTCTACTGTACCATATATGCATATAAACAAATATGTCACCTTAATTATTGTGGTTATTAATCTCAACATTGTGATGTGTTTACTATCCTTATATAATTAGCATTTAACTTACTGTTTATGATAGAATATCAATTAATGCTTTGCAGTACCTCTGATAGTAGGTTTGGTTCTTCTGCCTTTTTGTATAAAGCTTCTTGGCCAATATGTGTTTTTTCGCCACGCTTTTATATTCTGACGAGGTTAGTCTTGATCTGTCGATCCAGTTTTTCACTATGTAAGCTTTTAATAGGGTGCATAGTGTTATTATAATGTGTTTAGAGAAATTATTATTATTGTAGTTGTTATAAGAATCTACAGCAAGCAGTAACTTTTATATAATAAAACAAAATGCCAAAATGCAGACCTGATGATACATTTTGAATTTTTTTTTTATCAGGAGTTTTGATTCATAGTGTATTTTGTTTCACTTCAGATAGCAGAATCAGCTAATGATAAAAAATGAGTTATCCAGGGAAATTCACTCTGCAACAGTAAACTTCTCTAAAGTGTTTTTTTTTTTTTTT
Organism: Protopterus annectens; assembly: GCF_019279795.1. NCBI lineage: Eukaryota > Metazoa > Chordata > Ceratodontiformes > Protopteridae > Protopterus > Protopterus annectens. Next base: position 1,804,332,900 of record NC_056733.1, on the reverse strand, counting down.
TTTTTTTTGCATTTTTTTGTTTTCTTGCAGCCTCTCTCTCATTTTCTAACAAAAACTTTTGCAGATTTTGATGGCATTATGCAAGTATTGTATAGCACCTGGTGAATATTTTCTACTTCATGTATGGCACGAAGTATTTCAAACAGATTACCTGAATGTTACATTTATTGCATTTAGCTCCATGTAGAGTATGGTATAAAGGAATTCTATGAATACATGTGTATTTTGATCCCTTTTGGCTGTAAGAAGATAGAATAGAAATGTTTCCGAACCTGTTAATATCTGAAAGCAATGTTTAGTTAAAGTGTCCCTACATATATCATACAAATGATGTCATCATTAGCAAAGTGTGAATAGCTTTTGATTAAATACATAGTCATGACTTCTTGTTTTGTGCTGTATCCAACAGATCTGTGCATTGAAGATTGAGTGTTTTATTTCTTTGACTGCACTGTACAGGGACACCTTGTAAACTGAACCATAGCATTTATTAACAGCACTTTCTTATACTGTGGCTTGTTTTCAAGATTTGCTACAATAGTAAACATTTTTCTGTTTTGCCAAAATGTTTTACCTGCTACAGCTTCCTCGTGTGACTAATTTATTCAAATTAACTGTAGCAAAAGGGTTAGCTCTTAAAAAAAAAATAAGGTTAGTCACAATATCATCAAAAATATATGCATGCATATTGTGACGTAGCGGTGGCTACTTAACCAGGAAAACACACGCTGATAGAGAATATGAGTGCATCTCTTCCCATTAATGCTGTGCCATGTTTCCATGTTGGCAGAGTGCACCTGTTGGTTTGATAAGCATTTAAAATGTTGAGACTCAGATTGCTGAGTCCAGGAAAGTTGTGGATGAAAAGCCAAAAGTCTGGACTTATGTAAACTAAGTCCAAGATTGCGATTCATCTAAATATTCCCTTTTCTCCAATGTAGGGCAATCTGAGACTTACTATATTTTAATTCAGGAGTCATTGTCTGCAAGCCACAAGTGTTCACTGGGGGGCAGGTGATTGCACGCACTACCTATTTAAGGGAGTGCTGCTGTTCCTCCCTGTAGAATCCATCAGCAAGCATGTCAACCCTCCCAATCCTCTAGGCAGGGTCAGGCGGTGGCCTTAGGGATTCACCCCACTTGTTTTCCCTCCTGCTCTTGTTCAGCAGCCTCGGCTCTCCTCAAGTTGGATGCAGATTTGACCAGTGACAGGTATGCAGCTTGTAAGTATGAGTTAAATGGGTTTGCCACCAGTTCTGAGGTAGCCAGGAATACACACCCATTTTTTTCCTAAAGTGGCAGATGGATAAGGCGGGTGTATGCCAACTGGCTTGAGGTGATGGTTTAATGCTATTTGTTGATATGTTGCATATGAATTATTTATGGTATTACTATTGGTTGTCTTTGTTTGCTATATAATAAAAGGTCGTAAAGTCAATCTGCTGTGTTTTATGACTAGGCTCAGGGGCAACAATATTTAAAACTTCAGTAGTTACCTTAATTCCCGGGTAGCTGAATTAATAGTGCAGCAAGGAGAGACAAAGTTCCTGATCACACTGGACTTAACAAAAGCATACTGTCAAATTCCCCTAATGGAAAAGGCTAAGTAAAACAAATAATAACTTTTGCTGTACTTGAAGTGCTATTTTAAATAAATGACCCCTCTGCTGGATTATACAGCCCTCTAATTACCTTCAAAAGGACAAGATCCAAAAGCCTCCTGTCCAGTATGTGGTCACCTATTAAAGATCATGTAATTATGTATTCTGAAGATGGGGACTCTTGCATACCCAAACTGCAGGCTGCAATGAACTCTCTAAGGCAGGCAGGACTAACAGTCAATAACTCCAAAAGTAAAGTGGGGGTGATACAGGTTAGATGTTTGGGTACCTTATGGGAATAGAACTCAATAGACGGCAGAAGGAAACAGAGAGGTATCAAAGAACTGGACAATCCCAGAGAATAAAAAATAATAAAAGAAAAACAATATAGGCCAGAGCTTTTACAAGACAAGCAGGATGCTCTCAGAAATGTGTTTCCCACTTTCCTGTTAATATCTGTCCCCTCATAAATCTCATTAAAAGCAAAATTACCAAGAAATTGAAAAAGACTATAGAGGTCATCAGTGCATTCATGAAATTAAAAAGAAATATTGTGTTCTGAATTAGTGCGAGCATTTCCTGACTATAACAAGCAATGTATAGCACTGATGGATTTATTATATATGATGTGATTGGAACCAGCAAAACAACAAAACAACTCCCCCAACCCTCTGAGACGTATGTGGAAAAGGAGAAACAAAAAGAAAAACTGAATGGGACTTTTTCTGATATGAACAATGTATATACTAGTATACATAGTATATATCATATACTATGATTCACCACGTAATGTGATTGTCAAAGATGGGTTTAAAGCATTTAATTACAGTTATATAAGCCTTCAGGACAAACATGTTTTATTGTTTAAGAAAGGGTTTAAGTTTGTTCCCACATTCAAGCAGGACATAGTGCATGTACTGATACATTTCAAACTTTATGTTGGACAACTGAATTTAACTACGTTTTTTGCCAATACAAAGAGAATGCATACTCCAGTTCCAAAGGAAAAGCACATTTATACCCCCTAGCAACCCCATGGTATCAGCCTTTGAGAGGAGTTGTGAGGGTAGCCTTAGAAGGATGTTGAAAGGGAAATCAAGATATATAAATAATTTAAGATCAGATGAGAAAAAATTATTAGTACAGATAAGAAACAGCAAAAACATTCATAGGTTCATAGGTAGGTACTAGGCTATTGGCCCAAGAGCCTAAGTAAGCCTAGTCAACAAGGTTCCCTGGCTTACGGCACCCAAGAAAGTTAATTTCCTGTGCCCCTGTTGAGTAGAGCCACAGAAGTGATCCCCGGGGTGTATTTCCTATTTCCCATACACTCATCAAGATTTTTCTTGAAGAGTGCTAATAAGGAACTTTGCTCGACATAGATGGGTAGCTTGTTCCAGGGTATAGGAAGTCTCTGTGACAGGAATCTATCCCTCCAACAGGTCCTGCTTATTGTGGTGACAAGATTTAGGTCCCTAGAGCATGTAGCTCGGAGGGATTGGGATTTCTTTAGGTGTAGCATATCCCAACAGCTCTGGGTTTAACATAGCTTTATATGTTAGGCAGAGATCTCCTCTGAGTAGGCGATATGCTACAGAGTAAAGCTGGAGTTTTTGGAGACTGTCGGTGTTGGGCATCTGTTTGAGGCCAGTAATCCTCTATGTGAGGAACTTTTGCGGCCTTTCCAGCTGCTGCAGATGTCTTGTGAGGTACATTCCAAAAGGGGCGGTGTACTCTATAATGGGTCTAATGAGTGCTGAGTAGAGGGGAACAATGACCACTTTTTTTTTGAGAACCCTTTTGTGATGAGGTGTGCCACATAGAAGGATTGCATGACTACTGTGGCGATGTGATTATCAAAGGAAAGACTACTGTCCACCTGGGTCCCAAGGTCTCTTATCACACATTTGGCATTAAGTAGACTGCTGTTTATCTGGTACTTCATGGGTGCAGAGTTTTTACCAAAGGGGATGACAATGCACTTTTTGGCATTGAGCTTAAGGCCATGCCTCTAACACCAGGCATCTGTCTCAGTGAGGCCCTTCTGTAGGATGTCCACATCATTTGGGGACTCGACTATGGCTCCTAGTTTATAGTCATCTGTGAACTTTGTTAGCCAGAGGCCTTCTATGTTAGCCTGTACTTCAGAGAAGTAGATAACAAACAGAAGATGTCCCAGGACTGAACCCTGTGATATTCCACTTGTCACTGATTTGAAGTCAGATTTGGAGTCTGCAACACTTACAGTGTGGGTTCTGTCAGTGAGCCAGTTGGCAACCCATCTTATGATGTAGGGATTGATACCTAGTTTAGTGAGTTTAGCTATAATTCCAGAATGGGCGATGGTGTCGAAAGCCTTGGTGAGGTCAAGATAGGCTGTGTGAATCACCTTACCCTCGTCTACGGCTTTGGTGACTGCCTCAAAGAAGTTGATCAGGTTCAGAAGGCATGATCTGCCTTTCACAAACCTGAACTGGGTGGGGTCCAGAGTTTGGAGGTTACCAATGTCTTTGTTTATGAGTTCCATGATGATACGTTCCATGGCCTTGCAGACCAGGATTGTCAAGCTAGTAGGGCAATAGTTTTCAGGGTCAGTGGTGGCTCTCCCTTTGTGGAGTGGGATAACTGTTGCTGTGCACCATTCAGTGGGCACAAAGCCTGATGTGAGGCTATGATTGAACATGGTGCTTAGGTAAAGAGCCAGTTCGTTCTGAAATTTGTGTAAAACACAGCCTGGGATGTTGTCCGGTCCCATGGATGCTGTGTTTTTGAATTTAGAGAGTGCATCTTTTACCTGCATAGATGTGATTACAGGGACTCTGCATTCTTCCTGTATAGATATGGGCCCTTTAGGGGTTGAAAGGGGGGTAAAGTTAGCTCTGAACCTATCTGCCAGGATGTTGGCAATATCAGTTGGTTCTGTAATTTTCTTGCTGTTGTGCTGTAACTCAGAGCAGATCTGGATGTTGCCATTGAGATTCTTGACATAGCTATAGAATGCTTTATGGTTGCCCTTAGAATCAGTGGTGATTTTGTTTTTGTAGCTAGCTTTGGAGGATCTTATAAGGGATCTCATCTTCTTACTGAGGCTGACCAGGGAGCTCCTCTACTCATGGGATTTTACTCTCTTTTGCAATAGTTTCTTCCTTCTGTTGTAGAGTTTGTTTATGTCAGGGGACCACCAGATTGGCTTCCTTTTTTTGGAGGATAATGTGTTAATTCTGTTTGGGATAGCACGATCCATGCACTCATGTAGGTGCTTATAGAGTTCATTTGTGTATGATTCAGCAGTCGTAACTGTATTGTCCATCTGCATGGGAGTCATGAAGTTTGCCATTTCTGTCTTAAGAAGCATGAAGTTGGCTTTGGAGAAATTTTTTACCATGCTTTCCTTAATGGTGGGTGGGGGCAGGGTGCGGATATCTAGGGTGATTAGCTTATGGTCGGATATGACCAACAAGGCATTGACTTCAGGTGTGGAACACTTGTCATTCATGCTGGTAATGACTAGGTTTAGGATACTGTTGCCCCAGGTGGGGGTGTGGATAAGTTGATCTAGGGCATTGGAATTTATGAATTCCAGAAAGCGTTGAGTGAAGGAGTTGGTACATGAGTAGTTTTCCCAGTTAATGGTGGAGTAGTTGAAATCACCCATTATTAGGGTGTTTGACTGAACCCTAATATTTTCCAGTATATCAAGAAAAGAGGAATGGAAATCCTGGGGCATGGTGGGGAATCTGTAGCAAGCTATAATTTGGATTACAGTTTTGCCCAGAGTTAGTTACACTTGCATAACCTCGGATGCATTATGCTGCGCAACTAGCCTGAAGGTGTGGATATCCTTAATGAATATGAACACACCTCTGCCTTTGGTGTTCTGGTCCAGGATAGATGATCGAAAAGTGTGGTATGAGTTATAGCCTGGTAATGCAGGGGTGCTCTCTAGAGCCTTGAACCAGGTCTCAGTCACTGCACAGATATCAATGTTCTCCATTTTAAGGAGTGCCTCGAGTTAGTGCATTTTGAGATTTAGACTTCTAGCATCGAGTAGCACTACCCTCAGTTTTTGCTTGCCTGTTCCTGTTATGGTGATGAATTTGTCATTTCAACCTTGCCTAAAAAAGGCACTATAGGGGCGGCAAGACCCTTAGCCACTATCCGTAATCCCAGGGGAAACAGGTGCAGGCCATCTCTGGCAAAGCATCGTGGTCTGTCAACCATGTCATCCCAGGCAGACAGATACTGGATTCCCTTAGAATGACACCAGAAGCTTAGCCAGTTGTTGTCAATCATTTTGTCCTTGTACTGCAGTAGGTCATGAAACCCAACAAAGGTGGGGTGCAGTAATTATGGACATTTTTGCATATGCTAGTAAAATCTTGAACTTGTTGAATGATTTAGATACATACAGCAAGTGTCAAAAATGAAATACATATAGTGTATGCAAAGATAAACTATATATTAGAAGATCCAGTAGTACAAATTGTTATGTCTAAAGACATCTTGGACTTTGTGAAAGTGGACAAACCAAGTAATACCATCTATCTTTGATATACCCAAAGTACACAAGAAACTCTATAACCCCCCTCTAAGGTCCATAGTATCAACAGCTAGGTCAAAGACAGAACCCTTATCATTATATTTTATTCATTATTTATTTATTACATTTGTTGACCGGGTAAGTCCGACTGGGTTAGAGACCCGTTTTCAGCGGAGACCCAAGGAGAAAAGCTCTACAGTAATATATGACAATACAGAAAATAGTAACATAGTAACATTAGTACAATATAATTATTTTACAGCATCTAGAAACAGTATAAAAATCAAAATCAAGGTCCTTTAAACTAGTGGAGACCCAGGGGAAAGTCTCCACATTAGTACAATACCAACAAGTAGTTGTAAATATAATATAATACAATCAGCAGAACTATACAATTACATTTGCAGAGACAATCTAGTAGCAGTAAATATAATACAATCAGTAGGACTGTATAAGAGTAAAAACAGTAGACAGAATATAAGTTAGAGTTTGCAAAATAGATGTTAGATGGTCAGGTGAGGAAGATAACTAAGGGTAGGGCAGTAGATTAACCTGGAGAGAGGCAGGAGTACAGCCAGTGACTAATCAGGTATTCAATACAAAAGGTATGTTAGAAAAGGAGAGACACATCCTACAGGACTCATGGCATCTATTACAAATTTTAAACAACACTCCTTTTGATGAAAACATTATCTTTTTCACCAATGATGTAGTAAATTTATTCAGTGTCATACCACACAACATTGGCTAGCAGCAATTTCACAAAATGCTGCTGTCAGACAACACCAAAAATGGTAATGATGTTTATATTCTACTAAAATGATTGGAATTGGTGCTAGAAAATATACATGTATCTTGATGGTGAACATTACCACCAGACAACAGGGGTAGCTATGGGGGTAATATGTGACCTAACATATGCCAAATTGGTTTTGGCCGAATGGGAGCAGTGTACAGTCTTTTGTTCACCTTTCTTTAACAAAATATTTAGATACTTCAGATTTGTGGATGACATTCTTATTTTATGGAAAGATTATGTTTCTAATTTTGAAAAGTTTTTAGATGAGTTGAATAATTCAACTACTTTTCATAAATTCACCTTATCCATGGGAGTCAGTTCCATAAACTACTTAGACATTACTATGACAGTCGTGGTGGTGCAGCGGTTAGCATTGTCACCTCACAAGACACACTCCGGTTTGATTCTTGGATGGAGTAACTGCAGTCGACTGAACATTAAAAGACATGCAGGTAGGTGTGTGAGTGTGCCTTCTATGAAGGTTGGGTGCTGGGCTGGGAACTCAACACCGTAAAAATCCACTCCTAATCATAAGCGGACTGGTGATCCACTGTGGTGACCCCTAACTGGGAAAAGCTGAAAGACTAAGACTTATAGATTACTATATCCAAGCACTACACTGAGAAAAATATGTGTCAAACATTCACAAGAAAGACTTATTCAAATTCATTTCTCCACTATGATACTAATCATCCTTTTTATCAGAAAGGAAATGTATACAAAGGTCAAATGGTGTGCCTTTCAAGATTGGTTTCAGCTGATGCAACTTTTACTATAGAACTGTACAAACTTTGCTATATATATATATATATATATATATATATATATATATATATATATATATATATATATATTCAGAAAGAGGGTACCCTGATTTATTAGTAAATTAATTGAAAGAAGAAATACATTTACATCGACACACAAAATTTACACCTATACTAAATATCACCACTACTCAAGGGGAAGTTCTACAAGTTGAAACTAAACACACAAGTGACAGTAATCTAGACAAAATGGGTGCTATATTAATTCAATACCACCACCAGGCCCCAGTGTTAAAAAGAATGATGTATGAAACATGGAACAATATTTTCTCTTCTGAAACAAAACATATCTTGGGCTAACATCCTAAGATAGCATTCAGTAGAGGCAAAAATCTTAAATATATTTTTGAAAGTATTCACAACAATTTAGGAAACAAACATAGACAGTCCAAAATGAGTAAGTGTGGATTTTGTAAATACTGTAAAGACATAAATTATGGCCCTTATGCTACATTAGAGAATTATAAAAAAAGTTAACATGTCTAGAAACATGAAACTGTACCACCAGAATGATAGTGTATTTAGTTTCCTGCACATCCTGCCCAACCTTCTATATTTAATTTAATTTAATTTAACATTTGTTGAGCGGGTTGGTCCATCTCGGTTGAGGCCCTTTTTCAGTGCAGACCCGGGGAGAAAAGCTCCATAGTTACAAAATATTTACAAGTTCCAAGAATACAAAAAAAGACATTTGCTAGTACACAGAAAAAAGAATACATAACAATGTACAGTGAGTATACAATAATAATACTGATTATAGATTATATACAATGTTGGCTAGCTATGTATATTAAGGTAGGTAGTCAAGAAGAAATTGAATTTTGAGTAAAGAGAACAGAAGCTAGTAAGGAGTGTTTGGGTAGCAGTGAAAGGAGAGATAAGAGTGCAACAGTATTTTGTTTACCGTTTTACTGGTGAGGAGATTGGAATAGTAAAGGATAATTTAGGGGTAAGAGTTGGGATAGGGTTTAGATGGGGAGAAGGGATGGGGAGTTTTGAAGGAGGTAGAGTTAGGTACTTGTAGGAGAGAAAGAAGTGAGAAAATTGTTCTGGAGAGGTGGGTTAGTCAGGGGGCTGGTCTTTTTGAATAGAAATTTGGAAGTAGTGTTTGGTATGTCCAGTGGGAGTTTGTTCCATTTTATGGCAGGGTAGTAGCTATATAGGTTCTTTCCTATGTTAAGTTTGGGTTTGGTTATTGGTCAGAAGGTGTTGGTTAGAGCTCCACAGTGTCCTAGCTGGGTAGTAGGATGAGATGATGGGTGATATGGCAGGGCAGAACGTGGGCTGGTATAGAATGGAATGGATTATCTGGAGCTGGGAGAGAGTAAGGTTGTGATGGAACTCTAACCATTTAAGTTTTTGTAGAGCAAGACAGTGGTGAGAGGAGCAAGGAAGTTCAGCGGCAAATTTTGCAACTTTGTTAAAGGTGGATTCAGGTTTGGTCATAAGACAGGTCTGCAAGTTGGTGAGAATCTGAGAGCCTTAGAAAAGGGTTGGAAGAAGGTAGGCATGTGATAGAGCGATTTTTGCTTGAGAGGAGAGAAAGATTTAGTTTCTGTAAAGAAGGCCGAGTTTTTGGTGGGTTTTCTTGATGTTGTTTAGTACATGCTGGTCAAAGTTTAGTTGGTCGTCAATAATGACCCCAAGAACTTTAGTGTGATTATCCACTGTGATATGTGTGTTGTTTTGGGAGGAGATAGAGAAGTTTTGTTTTAGCTGGGTCATAGTTTTTTGAAGAAAGAGAAGGAGTTTGGTCTTTTTTGAGTTTCGGATTAGATGGTTTTGGTTAAGCCAGGTCTCTTTAGACAAGAAGGATTCCTGAGATTTAGAATGGAGTATGGGAAGTATGTCTGCAATGGTCATGACTGTGGAGTCATCAGCGTATTGCATTAGGGAAGAGTGTGGGGTGGAGCTGAATAACTGATTGGTAAAAATGTTGAAAAGCAGTGGTCCTAGAATTGAACCTTGGGGAACTCCCATAAGTACTGGAAGTTCTGGGGAGATAGCAGAATCCTATTTGACGCAATGATTTTATGTAAGAGGTAGAGACTGTTTGTAGGTTGAAGGTAGGAGAGGAGTTAGGGTGATTAGGGGGGATGCAGGTGGGGTGCTGTTGGGGTTGGTGTGGTTCAGAAATTTGCTAATGGACTCTATGAGGTATGTCTTGAAGTTAGTAGCAGTTTGGAGAGGGGTAAGTGAAGGGTTTGGGAGGTGGGTGGATGGGTTTCCAGGATGTAGGATATTGTTTATAGTATGTCAGATTTTTTTTGGGTTATAGATGTATGTTTTGGGGGGGGGGGGTTAGTATAGTATTTTGTTTGTCATCTTTACTTGATTGTTTTGCCTGGTTATATAGTTGTCTGTATTGTTGTTGATGAATGGGCAATTCTGTTCTAATCCAGAGTTTCCATTGAGTGTCTATCTGTGCCATTAGTGATAGAGTGGAGGAAGTAAGGAAGGGAGATGCAATGGATTTAATTCTAATATTGCATAAGGGGCCAGAGAGTTTAGAATGCTGAGGAATGTGTTGTTAAATCCCATGACTGCTTCCTCAAGAGTTAATTGTTTAAGAAAGGTCCAGTCAATAAGGGAGAGCTGATGACTGAGTTAATTTGGATCAAAGTTTTTAACCTTTTGGCAGGTTTTAAATATGTGGGGTCCGGGTGTGTGTTGAGTAAAGCGGAAAACTTTGGTAGGAGAGGGGTCACTGAGGGTATCAGGAAGGGTTTCGGGGAGGTAGTATCTGTGAGGATGGGATACAAGGATCCACTTGAGTATAAAGGAGTGGGTGGAGGATTTGGTGGTGTAGGTTGGAGTTGTGACTAGTTGAGAGAAGCCATGAAGGTTTATGGAGGTAGAAGGAGATAAGGTTGTGAGTGTGGACCAGTTGATATTGACATCTCCCATTATGATAGTCTCATTGTGGAGGTCTGAGGAGAGAGTGGAAAGTAAATTTTCATGTATAGTGAGGTTGTCCCTGGGTGGGATGTAGAGAGCAGCTATGTATAGAGAATAGTGGGGCTGTATTCTTTAGTTGGCCAGAAGGAGTTCAGCAGGGGAATTGGGGGGAGGGGAGCGGTACGGGTGTAAGTGTGAGGTTATCGCTGTACAGGATTGCAACACCACCTCCTTTTCTTTTAGTTCTGTCTAGTCTTAGGATGTTATAACCAGGAGGGAGTGTTAGTCCCTATTGGGAATGTGAGGTTTTAACCAAGTCTCACTAAGGGTTATTATGTCTGGGGAATGGTGTGAGGTCCAAGAATGGAATTCATTAATTTTGTTTACTATGCTTCTCAGGTTGATAGAGTAAACGGAAATAAGTTTTGGTGGGATATTATGGTTAGGGGTGGTGCTAGGTTTGAGGGTAGGATTACAGGAAGCTGGTTGAGCTGGGCCAGGGTTGGGATGTATATCACCTGACAGCAAGAGAGAGAGAGGAGAGAAGAAATTGTGTGAGGTTTGGGAACTAGGAGTATGAGGCACTTGGGTTTCCCTTTATTGTGTGTTGTTTTGCTTGAACTGTGTTTTATGTGCAGAGTTAAAGTTATGTAACCAGTGCAGGGCACTGGGTTTAGGATAGAGTGAGGTAGTTGAGTGAAGGTGGCTGGATAAGTAGAAGTGGGTAGGTGAGAGAAGGGTTCAATGGGAAAGGTGTAGGAGGTGAGGTTGTAGAGAATTGTAAGAGTGGAGGTAGCTAGTAGTGTCAGTAAAAGGAAGTTGGATAGCATAGTGGGCTGTAAGTTAGGTAAGGGGTACTAGTGTGAGAATAGGGATGTACAAGAAAAAGGTAGATGTTAGAGGCTGATGGGGTGAGGAAGTGAAAGATAGGGGATGAGGTATACTGAGTGGAGAGTAAAGTGGTAAGAGGAGGGTGGAGTTTGAGAAGGATGGTGAGGAGGGAGATGGGAGGGGCAGAGATAGTTAGGTGGAGCTTGGGGGTGTGGTGAGAAAGGGTTTAGAATAAAGGAAATGTTGTCGGGGTGGGTGGGAATGAGGGTAGGGTAGTGGAGCGGAGAGAGCCCAAGCGAAGCGAGGGTGAACAGAGCGGGGCTAGCTAGTTAGGGAAAACTAATAGAATGCTCAAGGATAGAATACACAAGCATGATTATGACATTTGGAAACAAAAGCCTACAAATGCATTTTACAGGCATACTCTTTTATGTAAAAATTATAAAAGATTTTTATTTTTTATTATTGACAAAGTTTCCACTACAGAATGGGATGGGAACAGTGAACTGCTTTTGGAAGAAAAAGAATTGCAAGGATATATTGGTCTATATTAAAAGCATGAAAGCCCTAGTCTCCGAATGCTAAAACACCGACACATATTCCGCGAACCCCAAATACACAGAACACCCTAAACCACGAAAACTCAAACTGTCATAGTTGTTCCACCCCACCGCTCACTACATACAACTTACCCAAACTAAATAAACCACATACACACACTAACCAAAACCCTACTTCTAACCCTAAACTAAATCCTACTTCAAACCCTACACTAAATCTTGCATATACCAACATGTATGCACTTTACTTAACCCACACCCTAACCCTAAGATCCATAACTATCGCACACTTACCTTAAGAAGCTATACCCAAACAAACTAAATAATCCACACACATACACTTAACAAAACCCTACTTCTAACCCTACACTAAATCTCACATACATTACCATCTATGCACTTACCTTAACCCACACCCTAACCCTAAAGTCCGTAACTATTGCACACTTACCTTGAGCTATACCGCAGAAGGGCCAACCTCAACGTTTCAGATTTTGTGCTTCAGGACGATCTATGTTTTCGCAGTTCAATGAAGACGTGTCGGCGTTTACATATTTGGGTAAGTACAACTTCAATCTTCAAATATAGACGCGGACAGCTATGGTTAGATGTCTTGAAAAAAACTGGACTGAATGATAAATTGACTAAAAACTGCATTGCAAAAAGGAGAGCAGAAAAGTTATAAAGAATTTTTTAACAACAACTCAAGTTTTAATTTGTAGATGTGTACATATTGTATATATAATTGCAAAAATATATAAAAATGTTAACAGTTTTTACTCTTTCTCACTGTTGTAGGATCTATTATTGTCTTTTAACATTGTCTTGTTACACTGTCTCTTTAATTGGAAGACAGGTGAATTGCAACTGCATTCCGGGTTGGTCACATGTTTTTTCAAAGTTATATAAACCTCTATTAAGGCTATTTTTTTATCTCTGATGATACCTTCTTTAGCAAGGTGAAAGCATGACGCTTTTTTTCTTTTTGAATAAACTTTGTTTAATTTAAAGTCAAAGCAATGGCATACAGTTCATTCAGCTTTTTGCTCTGCTTCTATATCTTCAGCATTTAACATTAAGGCTACCAGTTCCAGTTTGAGCTTGCTTGAGGAATTAGGGTGTGTTTTTTTTTCCTTTTGGAATTGTTTGTGTACTGCAACCAAGCTGGGTTCCAAGTAATAGGACTCAATAGACCTTAGAAGAAAACATAGAGGTAACAAAGAATTGGACAATCAACACAAAGGCACCTCGAACCCAGAAGCTTAAATCACGAACAGCTTTAATAACGAGCACAAGTACAAACCGAAAAGATTAACGCTGACAGAATTAAAATAACATTTTCATCACCAACTTCCTCAGATAAAATAATCTCTTTGCCTTCACCTTATATAAGTTAAATAATTAGTGCATATCCAATAAAATCAGAGCTGCAATTAAATAATAAAGACGTAATAATGTTGTATCACATCTTTCCATAAATCTCTTAAAATTTTCTTAATAAATACACAATATATAAAATGTAAAACTTGTAAAATTAATTGTAATGACATAAAATCAATTTTGTGGATATTTGCATACTCATTTTATCAATTTTGGTGAATATGTATGCTTATTCTACGTAAAAAACAATCTGTCAAAATGAACTTTTGGTTCCCCCTACTGGAAAAACATTTCATTACAGGTGTAACAAAGGCTGCTGTTGCGTCTTTCGGCTTTTCCCGGTTAGGGGTCTGTATTTTATTATTTAAATGTACCTTTGTTACACCTGTTACAAGTGTAACAAAGGTACATTTAAATAATAAAATACATTAATGTCCTAGGAATATTCTAACTCACTAGGTAGTCAGTTGTAAAATTCCTAAACGAACACAAAATAATAAATAATTAATATATCTCCTAAAACACTTTCTGATATGTCTAGTCCCTTAAAATAATAACAGTTAAATTATAACTTCACTGATCTTAATTTCAGTACTGAAATAAGTGAAATCATATCATTGAGTCCTGGAGATTTACTGGCTTCCAAAATTATCTGCCAGTACAATTCTCTGTACTCAACAAGTGTTTTCCACATACCACCCCTAGGGTCCACAGCTACTATTTCTAATATAAAAAATTGAAATTCTGCCTGTTTGCACACAACACTATGCTTATACAGTGCATTGTTCTCACATTTAGTTCTGATGTCATAAAGATGCTCGTAAATTCTTTGCTTAAGTTTCCTTTCGCTCTTCCCAACATAAAATGAATCACATCTTTTGCATAGGGCCAAATAAATAATACCTTTGGTATTACAATTTGCATAGGTGTTTAAAATTAATTTCTTCTTCCTTGCCTCTAAATATATAACTTCTCCTGTTATAAGGTGGGAGCAATAATTACAGCTTCCACACTTAAATAAGCTGTTTTTTTCTTTTTTGTGCCTTTCTCCAAGTTGTATCTATTTGTACCCCTTTCCAATAAACTCTTTATATTGTTACCTCTCTGATAAGTATACCTCAAGTCATTGTCAAAAATGTGTTTTAAATCAGACAATTTCGCAACATTTTTCCATTCCTTATCAATAATTCTCTTAACTAGTCCTGACTGGCCATCATATGTGGTTGTGATCCCCGAGCTATAATGGTCATCTATGTTCACATCATCCACTTTTTGTTCAATGACTATTTGTGGTTTCCCTAAAATGGGGGCAAATCTAATATTCCTTTCTTCACTTACTTCCTTACATATCTGGTCCAACAAGTCACTAGGATAACCTCTGTTTAAAAATAACCCTTTCAGTGCCTTACACTCACTGTAAAATATTTTGTCATCAGAGGTCATCCTACTTAAACGCACTAATTGACCTTTCACTACACCCCTCTTTTGATGAGGCGGATGCGAACTAGTATAATGTAAATAGGAGTTCGAAAAGGTCTCCTTCCGATATATCTTAGACATAAATCCTTCATTTGTCTTAGTTATATTTACATCTAAATAATTTAACTGCTGATAGTTAAAATTTTATGTAAATTTTAAAAAACTAGTTGTTCCATTAATATGTTCAGCAAATGACTTAAAAGTATCTTCATTCCCTTCCCATAAAAAACACAAGTCGTCTAAAAATCTACCATAAAATATCCACATACTCTTAAAAACAGAATTTAATATATATTTATTTTCCCAGTAATAACATTAGCATATGTAGGAGCACAATGTGCCCCCATAGCAACGCCCTTGGACTGTTTAAAATATTCACCTTCGAAAAAAATAAAATTGTTTTTCAATACAACTTCCATTAATACTAAAACTGTTCTAAAATCATTATAAGCAATTTCATTAAAACCCACCAACATTTCCTCAAACCACTCCAAGCCTATGTCATGTGGTATACTAGTAAATAAATCTATAACATCCAGGGTGCCAAATGCCACCCTGTCTGTAAATAGAGTATTGTCTAATTTTCTCAGAAAATCCCAAGAATCCTTGAGTATATTAACATTGTTCGTGACCAATTTCTTAACCTTTTGGTCCACATATTTCACCAAAGGTGCAGTCACTGAACCCTCCGCAGAAACTATTGGTCTTAAGGGTGGGTCATTAACATCCTTGTGCATCTTTGGAATATCGAAAATTGAAGGTACCTTGGGTTTCTCTACATATAAATATTTATAAGTTTCTATGTCTATCAACCCTTCCATTAATAAGTAATTTAATAAAACATATATTTTTCTATACGCTATATTAATTTCATTAATAGACGTTCTTGTATACTTGTCAGAGTCGCTCAAAATTTCCATCATTTTCCCTTCATATGTAATGTGATCCATAAGTACTACCCCCCACCCTTGTCTGGTTTCATAACCCTTAGATTTCTATTGTTACTCACAGTTTTAAGTGTTTCCTGTTCTACCAAAGTCAGGTTGGGGTGTACATTATGTCGTCTCAAGGAAGTCCATAATTCACTTTCCACTGCTAATTCAAAATTTCTCAACTGAGGGTGCAACGGTGGGTAAATATACTTTTTCGTGCTAATTTAACTTCTTTAAAATTAATTTTCTTTCCATTGAAAAACAGTTCCAAATTTTTCTTTCTAACAAAAAGTTTAATATCCACCAATAACTTAAATATATCAGTTCTCTGCTTAGGTATAAAACCAAAACCTTTTGAGAATAATTCAAAAAAGGTTTTTGTCACAATAGTACTAGAATAATTAAAAATGTTAAAATCTTTGCATGTCCATTTAAAACCTTCATTAAATATAGTATCTACTGCTCCACATTGGCTGTTTCCTCCCCTGAGGCCTCCATTCCCTCCCCTTGTAGTTTTGTGAACTATAGTTTACTGGATCTTTGTACATTAACCTTTCAGGCCTCCGTAGCAGGGGAAATTCAGAGGTGTCAAAGTCATTCCCATTGTGAAAAGGTTCCCCATTTTCTCTTGGTTATGAACTTCTTTTTCCTGATAAACACTACTTTTCCTTCAACAAAATTTGGGTTTAGGGTAATGTGTCTTAGTTTTATATTCATTCATATCCCTCTCAATTTTACCAACCTTTCTATTTTGAACTTCAACACATCTAACTTCCAGATTTTTTAACAATTTGTAATACTTTCCCTTCTCCTCTTCTACTGTTAATAATAAATCATTAATTATGCCTTTGCTAATATGCTCTATATTCGTGTATAATTTTTCCATCTCACACTCGTTGTTCTTACTTATGGCCCTCATTATTTCAAACCCACATTTTTCAAATGCAATAATTAAATCATGGTGAAAGTCAGTACCCTCAAAAACATTGTTAGGGTATTTACATACTCTGAGGCCTTTTGGCACAATATTTAAATGTAAGCAATGTTTCAAATACGCATTGTCCATTTCAAGCATTTTATATTTGTACAAAAAATAATCCAAGTCCTCCAACTTGTTAACATAAGTTCCATTAATGTTTGTACTAGATAGTTTCTTTTCAAATTCAAATTTAACATTTAAAATGTCTCTCAATTGTCGCCTAGTACCTGGTAAAACAACATTGGTGTCCGCTCCAGTCTGCAAGTCCGCATTGTTCTTGTTAACTCGAGACCCTTCAAAATGGTGTCACTCACTCTCATTGTCTCTTGTGCTCGTTATTAAAGCTGTTCGTGATTTAACCTTCAAGGTTCGAGGTGCCTTTGTGTTGGTTTTAGTAACTTTTGCACCTTCTGTGGAACTGTTTATGGTTATTTTTTTCAGATGGATACCCAGTCGGTTACAGCTCTGGACAGTGGAAGTAAAGGATCCGAGGTTGGAGAGCTTCAGAAGCTCATAGGGCAGTTGACACAGCTTGTGGGGCTTCTTACACCCATTAGCTAAACCATGGCATCGCTGTTATCATCACTACCTTTGCCTGGAAACCAGGAAGTAGCTAGGCATTCTTCTTTGCATGAAGGAACGGCCATGAGTAATGAGGGAGAGGTTCGTGAAGGTTTTGGAGCTAATGTTGCTGACAATGGGAGCCTAGATGGGTTCCCTCACATTACTTTTGACAATGAGAGTGAGAGGCACCCTTTTGAAGGGTCGTGAGTTTAATGAAATTAATATAGCGTATAGAAAAATTATGTTTTATTAAATGACTTATTAATGGAAAGGTTGATAGACATAGAAACTTATAAATATTTATATGCAGAGAAACCCAAGGTACCTTCAATTTTCGATATTCCAAAGGTGCACAAGGATGTTAATGACCCACCCTTAAGACCAATAGTTTCTGCGGAGGGTTAAGTGACTGCACCTTTGGTGAAATACGTGGACCAAAAGGTTAAGAAATTGGTCACGAACAATGTTAATATACTCAAGGATTCTTGGGATTTTCTGAGAAAATTAGACAATACTCTATTTACAGACAGGGTGGCATTTGGCACCCTGGATGTTATAGATTTATTTACTAGTATACCACATGACATAGGCTTGGAGTGGTTTGAGGAAATGTTGGTGGGTTTTAATGAAATTGTTTATAATGATTTTAGAACAGTTTTAGTATTAATGGAAGTTGTATTGAAAAACAATTTTATTTTTTTCGAAGGTGAATATTTTAAACAGTCCAAGGGCGTTGCTATGGGGGCACATTGTGCTCCTACATATGCTAATGTTATTACTGGGAAAATAAATATATATTAAATTCTGTTTTTAAGAGTATGTGGACATTTTATGGTAGATTTTTAGACGACTTGTGTTTTTTATGGGAAGGGAATGAAGATACTTTTAAGTCATTTGCTGAACATATTAATGGAACAACTAGTTTTTTAAAATTTACGTACAATTTTAACTATCAGCAGTTAAATTATTTAGATGTGAATATAAGTAAGGCAAATGAAGGATTTATGTCTAAGATATATCGGAAGGAGACCTTTTCGAACTCCTATTTACATTATACTAGTTCGCATCCGCCTCATCAAAAGAGGGGTGTAGTGAAAGGTCAATTAGTGCGTTTAAGTAGGATGACCTCTGATGACATAATATTTTACAGTGAGTGTAAGGCACTGAAAGGGTTATTTTTAAACAGAGGTTATCCTAGTGACTTGTTGGACCAGATATGTAAGGAAGTAAGTGAAGAAAGGAATGGTAGATTTGCCCCCATTTTAGGGAAACCACAAATAGTCATTGAACAAAAAGTGGATGATGTGAACATAGATGACCATTATAGCTCGGGGATCACAACCACATATGATGGCCAGTCAGGACTAGTTAAGAGAATTATTGATAAGGAATGGAAAAATTTTGCAAAATTGTCTGATTTAAAACACATTTTTGACAATGACTTGAGGTATACTTATCAAAGAGGTAACAATATAAAGAGTTTATTGGAAAGGGGTACAAATAGATACAACTTGGAGAAAGGCACAAAAAAGAAAAACAGCTTATTTAAGTGTGGAAGCTGCAATTATTGCTCCCACCTTATAACAGGAGAAGTTATATATTTAGAGGCAAGGAAGAAGAAATTAATTTTAAACACCTATGCAAATTGTAATACCAAAGGTATTATTTATTTGGCCCTATGCAAAAGATGTGATTCATTTTATGTTGGGAAGAGCGAAAAGAAACTTAAGCAAAGAATTTACGAGCATCTTTATGACATCAGAACTAAATGTGAGAACAATGCACTGTATAAGCATAGTGTTGTGTGCAAACAGGCAGAATTTCAGTTTTTTATATTAGAAATAGTAGCTGTGGACCCTAGGGGTGGTATGTGGGAAACACTTGTTGAGTACAGAGAATTGTACCGGCAGATAATTTTGGAAGCCAGTAAATCTCCAGGACTCAATGATATGATTTCACTTATTTCAGTACTGAAATTGAGATCAGTGAAGTTATAATTTAACTGCTATTATTTGAAAGGACTAGACATATCAGAAAGTGTTTTAGGAGATATATTAATTATTTATTATTTTGTGTTCATTTAGGAATTTTACAACTGACTACCTAGTGAGTTAGAATATTCCTAGGACATTAATGTATTTTATTATTTAAATGTACCTTTGTTACACCTGTAATGAAATGTTTTTCCAGAAGGGGGAACCAAAAGTTCATTTTGACAGATTGTTTTTTTTACGTAGAATAAGCATACATATTCACCAAAATTGATAAAATGAGTATGCAAATATCCACAAAATTGATTTTATGTCATTACAATTAATTTTACAAGTTTTACATTTTATATATTGTGTATTTATTGAAAAAGTTTTAAGAGGTTTATGGAAAGATGTGATACAACATTATTATGTCTTTATTATTTAATTGCAGCTCTGATTTTATTGGATATGCACTAATTATTTAACTTATATAAGGTAAAGGCAAAGTGATTATTTTATCTGAGGAAGTTGGTGACGAAAACGTTATTTTAATTCTGTCAGCGTTAATCTTTTTGGTTTGTACTTGCGCTCGTTATTAAAGCTATTCGTGATTTAACCTTCTGGGTTCGAGGTGCCTGTGTGTTGGTTTTAGTAACTTTTGCACCTTCCGTGGAACTGTTTAAGAATTGGGCAATCCCAGAAAGTAAAAAACTAATAAAAGAAAAAATATAGGCCAGAGATATTAAAGGATGAGTAGGGTGGTCTCAGAAATGTTTTTCTCACTTTCCTGTTAATGCTTGTCCCCTAAGAAACCTCATTAAAAGCAAAATTGCCAAGAAAATAAAAAGTACCATGGAGGTCATCACTGCATTAATAAAATTAAAAGAAATATTGTGTTCTGAACTAGTGACAGCATCCACTGACTATAATAAGCAATGTATAGCACGTATAGATTTATTAGGTATAAGCCTGGATAAGGTTTTATCTCAAAGGTTTGTTGTAGAAGAATGCCCTATTTGCCTTCTTATCAGTAATCTATGCAAAACTGAAACTAAGTACTCTGCCACTGAGTGATTAAGAGTAGAGAACCATTATTTAGGTACTGGGGTCTCTGAAATATTACTGGTCTGGTGGGGAATTTATCTTAATAACTAATCATTCTCCCTTTCAGGACCTCCATCAACATAAAGAAGAACGTGACCCCATCTCTCAAACTGCTTAAATTTAGAATACGGGATAGACTTAGGTCAAACCATAACAATGGTGATGACCTGTCAAGGAAATACTGGGAATGCAGATCATTCCACTGGCAAGAAATCAATGTTTTCATCTGGCAGGTTGGTGAACTGTAACACAGTATAGTAAATCCCAGAGTAAAAGAATAACATTTTTGAAAGAAAGCCAAATCTAATGTAATATTACATATAAAAATGAATGCATCTCAGACAATGAGTCTTTATAAAAATAGAGAAATGTAGTATGTACAAGTACGTATAAGGCAAGTTCTTCCAAAAGAATACAAGTTCTGTGTTTTTTAGGTAAAATACAAAACAAGCACTTCTAGTTTAGTCTTACATTGCTATGAAACAGTCTCTGGTAGTATATATCTCTAGTTACTTTCTGGCAGAAATATTTATAAGCTTTTTCTCTGAGGTTGTTCTTCAGTTATGTTTTGTTTTTCTCTCTCTCTCTCCTAGAGCCTTTGGTCTGGACACTAAGTCCTATTTGCCAAACAAGCACTCCCTGCCTGTGTTTGTTCCAGCCATCTTTGTGTATTATCCCCAAATGCTCATTCAACAAACCTGTTCATCCTTATATAAGTAGACTCCTCTACACTGATTGTCATACTTGGCCCTGCTGCATGCCTAACATTAGATCCTCTTGGCCAATTAGACTATTCATTCCACATCAGTGGGGTGAGGCCAAACTAGAAAGGGCCATTATTATGTTAAACATCTTTTAACTGCGGGCCTCTGTTCAGCCACCCAATGGAACTTCCATCGAATGGCTGAACATCGAATCCTATCCATCAAAAGTTCATTCAGTGAATGCTCATTTCATCAATGGGGAAAGTAACTAGTTGGCCACCGTTTCCCTGTGTGCCCCACCACAGTATTTCAAACCCACCCAGGTACCCACCACACCCCCCAACTATATATACAAGTTCAGAGACTGCATTACAATGGGGAAAAGGGCGGATGGGGAAGTGGTCGGTGACTAGTTACTTTCCCCATTGATGTAATGAACATTCGCTGAATGAATATTTGATGGATAGGGTTTGATGTTCAACAGTTAGATAGAAGTTCCATTCAATAGCTGAACATAGATGCTTTAAGTACTATATCCTCAAGCATGCTTGGCTATAAAAGAGATGGGAGCATGGAAGTAAGCTGCCCATTCTAGATGTGTCCACACTTCAGCAAAGGACATTATCAGCAAGTAGCTTCACCAACCAACCTTGACACATAGGAGCTCACTTCACCAGTCTCCATTAAAGAAGTTGTTCCTGCTGATATAATCTACAGACCAAGCCTCTTCAATCCTTCCCTCCCTATCTGGTTCTTCCATTGCAGAGACTGCTAATCAAACACAAGTTGGTTGGGTCAAAGTTAGGGTTTCCTCTTTCTGCAAAACAAAGTCAGGCAGGTTCCACTGTATCCTTAAAGTAGCAGATACAATTAAAGCTAACTCTGACTAAATGTAGATTAAACAAAATTACACTTACACATTCTTGAGTCACAAACATTATTCACTCTACTAGCTATGCATTTTTTGGTTCCAAACTCTTCTAACTAGTGAAAATCAGAGTACAATGCAATGATGATCCTCCCCCAGTTTAAAAACAACAGTTTTCTGCCCAGTGGATGGCCTTGAGGCATTTGCATTTTGATGGGTTGAACTATCTCAATGTATTATACTAAACCTAAATGACTGAATTGAATGGGAAAACTAACAAAGTTTGGCATTACCATCTTGTTTCTTATAAAGGCACATGAGGGGAGCATTATCAATTACCAATCTGAACTGTTTGTGATTTAAACAGTGTCTAAAGAAAGAGAGGACCATCTTTTTTATCAAACACTTCTCAGATGTTGAATATTTCAAGTCTATATTATAACATCGAAATCTACAAAGATCGAATGTTATAATATCGAACCCTAAACACCGAAATCCACAAACATCGAACAGTCAGAATAGCGATTTTTTTCCCAGGGAAAAAAATCGCTATTCCGAGAAACATACACACAACACAAACACATACAAAAAACAGCAATCCACGCACATACACTTAAAATCCTACACCTAAACCACTTACCTTAACCCAACCCTAACCCTAAGGTCCATCACTATTGCACACTCACCTCACCCGTGCCCTAACCCTAACTCACCTAACACACCCCCTAACCCTAACCTACACACAACCGCACACTTAACTGACCCGCTTCCTAACCCTAACTCACCTAACCCACCCCCTAACCCTAACCTACACACAATCGCACACTTACTGAACCCGACCCATAACGTTCCAACATATTGAACGCTGAAAACAGTGGAGCCACAGCAACGGCCCACCAAATTCTTTCCCTGGGAAAGAATTCGGTGTCCTGCACCTTTGCTGTTTTCAGCGTTTGACAAAGCTGGTTCGATATTATAACATTTGAACTTTATAAAATTAGATGTTATAATAAAGACCCGAATATTTCATCTCAGCCTTGCTTATCTAATTGTTGGGTCAGAAAACTGGGTGCACTTCTCTATCTCAGATCTGTGAGACCATAGCCCTCACATCATTATCTTAAGTATCTGTTCACACTAGAAAGAGTTAATAATGTTTTAAGGTGCCAGTATCGGCTGTGAACATAATCTATGTTTTAGAGTTTTGAAAGCATTATTTACTTCCACCAACCATCTTATTTTTATGGGAGACATGCCATTTATTAATTAAGTTAGGGCTTTGACTATAGTTTCTAAGTGAAGCATAAAATTCCTTTAGTATCCTGTCAAATACTGGAATACCCTCATTTTCAGTACTTGTAATGGGCCAGTCTCTTATAGCCTATAGCTTTTCATTTTGGAGTTTGATCATTTTGTAACCTCTCGCACATGCCAAGTGTCCCACTTCAGTCATACCAAATTTATTTTTAATAGCATTACCAGTTAGGTTGGCCTCTCATAATGAATCTAAGATGGACTGCACAGTAGCCAGATTGAATCCAAATTTTCAGAGTGAATGACATCATCCAAATAAGTAGAGACATACTGATAGTGAAGTTTTAAATCCTGATCCATGAGCCACTGAAATATTGCAAGAGCATCATGCACCCCATAGCCATTAAGGGTAGAAAATGTTTTCTCTCTAATTAAGGAAATTTGCCAATATTCATTCATCAAATATTGCGTAGGCAAGGATCGTGCCTTTCCTATTACAGGTTCATGGATTAGTACTAGGCTAACTGCCCTTGTGAGGCCATTTTAAGGCCTAGCGAATTACCACATATGAGAGTGAAACCCTGCACCTTGTGTCTATAAGATAAGCACCTTAGCCATTATGCCAACCTCTCACCTTCCCTTTATTCATTCATCTGTCCTAAGCATGGAGTAACTATAAAACTTGGAGATGTTGTTTAACCTACAGAAATCATTGCAGAACTAATCCCATCAGGTTTGGAGACTAATACTATGGGGTCTTCCAGTCACATTTATTCTATTATCCCAATCATAAGCAGTTTTTTAAATGTATTTCTCCCTTCACTACATCTATAAATCTGGTTTCCAATTAGATTTTTAATTAATCTTCTCTTCTGGATTAGTCTTAATGTGGCATCTAATCAAATGTATTCTGAGGGACAGTTCTGAAGAGGCATCTTTGTTTCTCAGCTTAATTTCTTTATTTCTTATTTTTATGACCAGAATAGTAGACCACAAAAAGTGAATGTCAAGCATACAGATAACTCTTTTTCTTTGTCTGATCCATTAGTCTCTGCTTTTAAACCAATTATTGAAATCTGCATTTAATTCTATTGTTTCATAAGACTGATATTGTATCTCTGTTCTGGTGTTGTATTACCTTCCTGTCTAATACTGTAGTTTACCTCATCTCTATCTTATTTTAAATGGACCTTGCCATTTAGCAAAAAAATTTGCTTTCTAATGAGGGAACCAAAACCACTTAGTCTCCATCCTTTAGATTCCCTACTCCTTGTATTTCTCTTCTATATCTCATGCCTGTTAGCATGAACTTTTTCTCTGTTTGGCAGTATTGGCATCAATACTTTCAACCTGTCTTACAAGCTGATATACACTTCTAAGTCACTTTTAGAAGGGGTTTTCTGTTCCCCCAAGTTTCTCACACAACATTTAATAGTAGAACTGAAGATCATTAAGACCCGTGACACTTTTCTAATGGCAGGGAATAGGTATGGTGTTAATTGACCAAGTTTTTGCCATCCTTCTCTATAACCTTTATTAGCATGGACTTCAGCATTCAGTTAAAATACTCCATCAGTCTTTTCAAGGATGGGATGCAGATATTTTAGTTGCTTGATAATAAAGCAAAGTTACTGTATTACTATGGATATAAATTGATTCTCTAATGGTTGTCACACCTGTACTTCTATCTCCATAAGCAGAATTATTTGTAAAACCTAGCTGCTTGTATTATGATCTCTATCTGGGGCCTTATTCTTGTAGTTTCATTCACAGTTGTAGCAGAACTGTGAACAACTGCCAGATTTGAGCCTAATTTAGTCATTTACCTATATTGTAGCATTTTTTTCCATAAACAGTGTTTTCGGTAAATTTCTGCTTAGTCTGATGCCTTGGTGTGCAGTGGGATTACAGTAGTAGCAGTATTGGGAATTCTGCTCCAGAATTTTGCTTCAGTATTTTTACAGTTGTTTATATTCCCATTTTGCTGTTATAAACTTATGTTCTGCTTATCACTTAGGTGATTAAAGTTGCATTCCAGTGCCTTTCTATTTAATTTGTTATTTGTTTTTTCCCTGTTCTTCGTATCTGCCCCACCCCCTACTGAGACATTAAGCTAACATTTCTGAAAATCTAACTATAGGACTAGAACTCCAATTTTGCTTTATTTGATTGGATAACTCTCTTGGAAAATGCTTCTTGCAGTATGAATTTCCCCCTAAAGGCAATATCTCTGGCTGCTGCTCCTTATGGTAATCTGACCTGCAAAGTGCCTTTGTCCACTTTTTCATTTCTATTGTCTGTCATGTAAGCTATTTAAGTACTTTACCCACCCATTGTTTTCCATATAATCATAATACTAAGTGTCCACCTGGCAAACCAGTATTGCTCTTAAGTAAATTTTATCTGTATAACAACCCTGAGAACTGAAATCTGTAACTTAGTGTGGCTAAAACAAAGCTATGGTATGGAGACAAGCTTAGGGCAGCAAGTTTGAATTTTAACATCACAACTGTCAAATATTAGCACTATAAACAAACACCAAAGACCAGCCAAAGAGATCTCTGTATAACCCAGTCCATAACCTAAATTAGCCCTTCACAATACATGTACAGACATATGCAATTTCCAAATATCTCCACAGCAAGAATGGAAGATATGGGCATCCTGAGGCAAATTAGCAATTATCTCATGTTCACAGACAACTATTTAATCCTTAAAGAAACCAACACAGTATGTGAGAGATGCACATACATAGTTTCATTTGCAAAAAATCTTGCACAAAAAAAAAACAAGGTTGTCAAGAATGTAATACCCCTACATGGGTCCCGGACGTTTGCTCGAATGAGCAAACATCCGAAACCCAAACAGCCGGACATACCTACGCGAAAGCACTTTTTACCGAAGAAGCACTTTCGCGTAAGTATGCCTGTTGCTGAGGCCGTAGTACAGTGCAGATAATGGAAAACTCCCTTTTCCCCACTGTAGTGCGGTCTTGGAGGGAGAATATTAAAGTAGGGGGGATGTGGGGGGTGCAGGGGGGCAAATCCCCCTGCTAAAACGTTAATGAAGTGGGTTTTTTTTTGTTACACACTTTAACAAAAGCGCTTTTTCGATAAAACCACTTTCGTTAAAGTGTGTTCAGTTTTTATGGATTCGGACGTTTGCTCATTCGAGCAAACGTCCTAGATCCCCTACATATAGTGGCTGCACACGCATATAGATCAACTTATCCTGAGGCTCTAAAAAGCAATCTTTTCAAACCTCGATACCCTCCTAAATGTACAAACAGCAATGCCTATCCTTAGCAATCTCTTAAACACTCACCAAAAGCAACACAAAATACCACACATACACCTACACCCAGTGGATCCCCAAGAGCAAAGCCTGTAAGGCAAACAAACACATTACTCAGGACTCTTATCATAGGTGACTCCGTTGTATGACAGACAGATGTGCCACTCTCCAGACTGAAGAAGGGGAAGACAGCAGTTAGTTGCTTATTCTGGAGCCAGGATCTGCAAAGTTACACATGCACTGAAGTCATTACCTCAAAGGTACCAGTATGTTTCTATCACAGTCCATGTGTTATTGAGCTGAGACATACCTCCCTGGACTATATGAAGAGTGACATTATTCATCTCTCCGAATATGTGTCTCTGGCAGGTTTATGCCTTTCTTTGATCAGCATTCTACCTTCACTAATAATGATGCCACAGTACAAACAAAAGATGGTCAATTTTAGTAACTGGCTTAGTTTTTGGTGTCTTTCCAGGGGGATTCAATATTTGTCATAATGGGAGGACATGGTTAACAAAACACATTGTTTTTCAAAAGATGGTCTGCACCTGTCCCAGCTAGGCTTCAGAATATTAAGTAAGGCTTTAGCCACCCCCCACAGAGCCTTTTTAGGCAATGATAAACTGATAAAACCACTAACATAGGTTCATAGATTAGTACTAGGCTAACTGCCCTTGCGAGCCATTTTAAGCCTAGCCAATTATCCTTTGTGAGACTTCAGCCCTGCACCTTGTGTTTGTAAGGCAAACACCTTAACCATTAGGCCACACCAAATAAAACCCAAAGAAACCTAAAGGTGTTACTGCTCAGAGCTAGGAGCCTAAACATGAAACACCCTACAAGCACTCCTCACTCTGGAGACTACAGACATCTATGCCATTGCTGAGACATGGTTTAACTTCACAAAAAGTACTCCAGCAGTGAAAGGTTTCAATGAGACAAAGTAGCAATTGTCTCATATTCACAAGCAACCAGTTAATTCCTAAAGAAACCAGCACAGTATATGAGAGAGAGATACAACATACACAGTTTCACAGGAGTCAAAAGTCTTGCACAAACAAACAAAAAATAAATAAACAAGGCTGTCAAGAACACTCACAAACTACATCTCCTACAGATAGACTATTTAGACCATCAGCTGCACAGACAGGGACAAAAAGTGGAGGATTTTCAAAACATTTTAGCAACTAGTATACCTCCAGGCTAATTAGACAGAACAGTGCCCTGGAGTTTATCTAAGTGAAAATCACAATAGTCAAAGTCCTATACCATATCCTAGCAACCTACAGGTCACCTTCTATATCCCAGGAGTCCCATAGTTCATACCTAGACTTACTGGAGACACTCACCATTAAACCAAATATCTTATTCATGGGAGACTTTAACTACCCCCTGTATAGACTGGGAAATATATACTGCCTCATACTCACAGGCACAATGATTAGTGGACTTTATTAGCACAAATACCCTGGACCATATAGTGCGTACACCAAACAGAGATTCAGGCATTCTGACCTTGGTGCTCAAGGTCGACAGTTGCACACTTTCCAGTGTCTCATCCTTACTGGTGATGTCGAACAACAAAGCTGTCTCCTTCAAAATAAAAACTCAACTTGGTAACCGCAACAAACCCTGTAACAGTTAGGAGCTATTTCAAAGCAAACTACATCCTATTAGGAAATAGTTTGTCAAAATTAAATACCTCAAGCTCACAGCAACCATTGCAGAATTGGTTACAGTGATCCACGTAAGTGATTGTATAGAGGATGCTGTACCTACTAGAAGTAAGCTCAAAACCAGTTCTAAAAACAAACCACACTGGCAAAATCCTAACCTTAATAGTGTATATAACACAAGGAAAAAAGCCATGGCTAAAATCTGGAACAGATTCTCCCATAACGATAAGAACTCTCTAATTAAAATAAACAGGAAACTAAGAGGACTAATTAAGTCCAACAAGGCCAGTTATGAGGTCAAGATAGCCTCACATGCTAAAGACAGCCACAAGACCTTTTACAGCTATGTCCATAACCTCAAAGGCAGTGAAAGCAGTGTACCTTCAATGAGCAGAGTGAACATAGCAAATCTGCTTGCTGATTAATTCAGCTCAAACTCCATGCACCAATCCCCCACCTGCCTCCCCCATTAAATACCTACCAGCATAACTCCAGTCCTTCCTCCAACTATTAGCAGGGAGCAGGGAGCAGGTCCTGGTGGTGCATGCTAAAGTCAAAAACACAGTTACAAAGGGCCCTGATAATATCCCAGATGTCTTCTAAATAGCTTGAAACATGACTTATCAGGGCCACTTGAGTCAAGTTTCAACTACATCCTCATACAGGCTTTGTACCATGAAAATGGAGGATTGCAATAGTTATTCCTCTTCACAAGGGTGGACCATCAAATGACCCCAGAAACCACAGACCGGCTAGTCTGAATAATCTAATAGGGAAAGCCATGGAATGAATTATCATGGAAATTGTCACTCATCGTGTGTATTCAAATAAGATGATGAGGCTTGGGTATTCATTTAAGTAGTTTATTATATACAAACACATCAGCACGGATGATAGGAACATTAAACTTAAACAAACTAACTAACTGACTGACTGCTACACACATATATGCTTTCTCTCTGGCTGCTCATTCAAAATGGCACTCTTGCTTTCATGTGCTCAGTACTTTTATGCATACGCCCACAGACTGGAATGGCTCTTAAAGGTACAACACACTATCTGTAGCCTCCCTCTTTGACTATTGTGTTCTGCAATGAAAATGACAATTGGATAAGAATGCAAATTATACAGAGATACAAACAATAACAATCCTGTCCAGATTGCCATATACTTGGGATTGGGTCTTGAGATATGACCTGACCTCATAATGTAATAATTAGAATTGGGTTTAGCAACAAGAACAGTCACTGGGGAATGTTCTTCTTCAGAATTTTCAGGGATACTTTCAGGAAAAGGAACAGACGATGAAATGTTCTCTGGAATAGGAACATTGGACAAATCACTCTGAGGATTAGAGTTTCTATTACAGGCAAGATACTGTATTACTGGCTCAGACACTGGTAGTAAATGTTTCCAATTCTGCCTGAATGCCATCAAATTGCGACTCAATGATGTACAATCATGGTTCCTCACACAAATGTTTCACAAGTCCTATTTGGTCAGATCCTTTCAATGTCTGCATTCTCACTATGTTTCCTTCTTTTAATGGATTCAGAGGCTTGCTGGTTTTGTCATAGTAGGACTTCTGGGACAAACACTTCTTTAGGAGCTGAGCTTTTACTGTTTTGTTGCTTTTAGCACTCAGAATCAACAAATTCTTATTGATTGGTAGTGTGGTTATGGTTTGTCTTGACATTAATCTCTGGGAAGGTGAACCAAGTAAATTGTCACAAGGATTTTTTCTAAGATTAACCAGATTAAGAAAAAGATCAGTATTGTCACATCTGGACTTCTCCAACAGCTGTTTTACACTTTGAACTGCACATTCAGCCAGGCCATTCAATTGTGGGTATTCAGTACTGCTAGTAACATGAACAAAGTCCCATGTTTCAGCAAATCTTTTAAACTGCTAATGTAAACTGTGCATCATTGTCAGAAATGACATTATGTGGACTACCATGGACAGAAAAATATGTCTCTTCCACTTCAAAATAACAGTGCTGGATATGAGATTAGAAAGTTGGTCAGTCTCGAACCAATTTGAATAAGAGTCTAATAACACCAAGTATTGTTGATCATTCCATTCAAAAATATCTGTATCTACTGTTGACCTAGGTACTTCAGGAATCTGGCTTAGCTGAAGTCGTTCTTCTTGTTAATGCAGTTAAGTACTATTATAAACAGAACAAGCTGAAAGTTCTTTTTCAATATCGTTTGATGTAGGAGGCCAAAAAACTAGTCTGCTCAACCTTCTTTTGGTAGAATCAGTTCCTGAGTGGCCACGATGGAAGATTTTAATATACTCTTGTTGCAATGATTTTGAAACAATCACTTTTGGACCTTCCATGATGATACCATCTTCCATCAAAATCTTGTCTCTGTATGGAAAATGCTGCTGCACATCTAGTGGCAAGCAAGATTGCTTTGGCAGCCATCCTTAACTGATAAAGTGGTTGAGTTTCTGAAAAAAATGGATCTGAAGCTGTGTGAGTTCTGAGCTCATCAAGACATGTGGAAGAAAAAATTCTCACTTCCATGACTTCAAAATCAAGGTTATCATGTTATTGCTGTTCAGTTGTTTTTTTTTCCTGGGCAATCTGGATAAACTATCAGCAAGATAAAGAAGATTGCCTCTTGTGTAAACCAATGGAAAATTGTACTTTTGCAATTTCAAAATCATGCATTGCAATCTCACAGGAGCTGTGTGCTTTGGCTTTTTCAAAATAGTAACCAAAGGTTAGTGGTTGGACTCAATTTGAATAGGTCAGCCACAAATATAATCATGGAACTTCGAACATGCAAACACAGTTGCCAAAAGTTCTTTCTCTATTTGAGCATACTGCATCTCGGTTTGGGTCAGAGTTCTGGATGCACAGGCTACTGGTCTGCCCTCTTGAAAAATGACTGCACCAAGACCAAACTTCAAAGTATCCAAGAAGGAGTTACAAGTTTGTGAACATCATAATATCTTAAAGTGGGTGGACTGGTAATTCTCTGTTTCAGCACATCAAATGCTCTTTGGTATTGTTCCAACAGGACCAAGTTACATCTTTGCATGTCAGCTCTCTTAGCAGTGTTCAAATGTCTCTCAAATCTGGAATAAACTTGCCCAAATAGTTGCACCTCTGCCATGCCAAAAAATGCTTTTGTAATTATATTCAAATGCACACACCAGGTACTTGAAAAATATTTCATTTCATAACAGTCTCTTTGCAATTATTGTATTCTGTGAAATAACTGTACTATAATACTTCACACACCTGTGAACACTTTGCACACTTTGGATATTTTGAATAGCTTTAGTTAATATGAAAAAGAAGCACATAGTGAAAAAATATGGTTGTTTTTCCTTTTTCATACATTTTATGCAATTCAAAAGTTATTTCAAGCATTTTTGTAAGCATTTCGAGTACTTTCATCAATATAGGTTCATAGGTTAGTACTAGGCTATCGGCCCTAGGGCCTACACAAGCCTAGCCATAACAATTCCCGGGGTATTTCTTCCCACAATATTTACTTCCCTGGTCTCCTGTCTAGCAGGGTGACTGATGTGATCCCTGGGGTGAATTTTCTATCTCCCATCCAATTGTCAAGGTTCCTTTTGAAGAGGGCCAAGGAGGCGCTCTGCTTGACATGTATGGGCAGTTTATTCCAGAGTATACATCTTGTTTAATTAGAAACTCTTTTCAAATGGTTTTAATGCTTTGTTTTATATTCATTGAGTAAAAAATCATTTAAATAAGTTTTAGTACCTGGATTTATCTGTCTGACCTGATTGCGAGCTGTTTGACCTTCGAATGATTCACTTCTGTACATTCTTCCAACTGTAGCTCCAGTCCTGGTCTTGAAGAAGTTTTATTTTGAATCCCATTCTGACACCATGTTGCTCGTCTTGTGTATTCAAATAAGAAAATGAGGTTTGGGTGTTCATTTAAGTAGCTTATTACACACAAACACATCAGGATGGATGACAGTAATATTAAACTTAAATGAACTAACTAACTGACTGACTGCTACAGACATACATGCTTTCACTCCGGCTGCTCACTCAGAATGGCACACTTGCTTGCTCAGTACTTATACGCATGTGCCCATGGACTGGAATGGCCCTTAAAGGTACAACACATACTCTGATCTACAGAAATGATTCACAAAGACATAGGCAACATTCAGAAGGTCACCAAGGCAATAGATGAGGAGAAAACAGTGCATGAATCCTACCTGGATCTAGCTAAGACATTTGATAAAATAACCTACTTGGGTAAAGTTGACAAATTCACTGAACTGGGCATAAACCCCTATACAACTGACTGGATGGTTAGTTGGCTCACAGGTGTGACCCAGAAAGTCAGGATGGTGAGACCATCTCCACTAAGAGACTGTTAACCAGTGGGGTACCACAGGGCTCTGTGCTGGGATCTTTCTTCATTGATATCTACTTCTAGAAGCAAAGACTAATGTCAACAGCCTTTGGCTGACCAAGCTTACAGATGACTGCAAATTGAGAGATATCATAGATTCTGCCCATGACCCAAACACCTTACAAGAGGATCTAACATAGAAAAATGACTAGTGATGAATTCACAGATTAAAACTCAATGCCAAGAAATGCGTTATAGTGCTTTTTGGCAAAACAGCCAAAAAGGCTGAATACTCCATTGACTAGACACCCCTAAGAGTTGAACCAGTAGTCAGGGGTCTGGGAATACATGTAGATAATAATCTGGCCTTTGACCAACATGTGCCCATGGTAGTAAGAAAATCATTCTCTGTCATCCAACTTATATGTAAGGGCATGACATCCAGGTCCAAGAAACTGATTGTGTCACTTTATTCATCCCTTATCAGTCCCATCATTGAGTATAATGCTCCTTTCAGCATGTAAAAGATATATGCAACAGTTGGAATGCACATAAACTTTACTGACCAGGAGAATGTAGAGTATAAACACACCGTCCAATATGGATTATCTTAAAGCCCTAGCTCTATACTTGGTCTCCAACAGGTTACTGAGAGGCAATCTGTGCCTGGCATATAAGGCATCCTCAGATCTGCAAAATGAACAGCATCAGAACCACTAGATCCAAGGATTTATGTTTTGCTTGCCACATAAATAGGACATGTTGGTGAAATAGATGTGTCTAAAAGGATCCCTATGCTCTGAAACAGGTTCCCCATCCATGTGAAGCAGAGTCCATCCTTAACCCTAACCTTGACCAATGGATGGGAAACTGAAAATTCATCCTGGATCTGGCCCCATGTCTCTGATAGACAGAGGTAGACAGACAGTAACTATGCCCAAAATAATATACCCTGCCACATAACATTTAGAAACTTCCTAACATACCCCCACCCAGTAAGCACCCATGATACATTGGGACACACCTGAGTTGGGATGCATGGCTAGGGTTATAAAGGCCCTGGCGATTGTAAGCCTAGTATATACCTATGAACCTATGAGCCACTCTAATGAAGGACAAAAGCACTTAGCAAGGGTGTTTTCTTAACAACAATAAAAGTTAAATGCAAGCCTTTTCCTTATTTTGGACTTATTTGCACTCAAAGTTCAGATCTTGGAAATCCTAAAATAGCATTCCTTTTTTTTATGTTTATTCATTCATCTTTGATGGAATCATACAATATTGTTTGGTGATCTTCCACCCTAATTTTCCAGGATAGACAAAGGCACAGCTGCAGACTTATTCATATTCTGTCGCCCCTCTCTATACTGATATGGTTGTTTATCCAAGGAAGCATCCTTATTCCCCATTGCTTAATAGCTGTTTAAAGTGTAGGCATTTTTCCCATATTTTTCTGTAATGGCTTGAGCCTGTAATAATAGCAACTGGATGGACTTTGGCTACTTTTCCAAACTCAGTTTGTACATATAAAGATCTAGATCGATAGGCAGAGATATGTGTATGTTTACAATGAGCACCAAAGTTGTTGCTCTTCATAGTTTATTCCATTATTATGTTCACAACATGATATAAAACAAGAAAATGTATATATATCTACATACCTATATATATATCTATCTGTATGTATGTATATATAGATATATATATATATATATATATATATATATATATATTTAAATATGTGTGTGTGTGTGTGTGTGTGTGTGTGTGTAGCTCTACTTCAGAATGTCAGCCGATCAGAATGCCAACTTTTATATGGCCGATACCATCTGAGCGACATTTCAAAAGACCGACATCCTGAAATAGCACCATTTACCTACCTGTAA
Source organism: Protopterus annectens (assembly GCF_019279795.1). Lineage (NCBI taxonomy): Eukaryota > Metazoa > Chordata > Ceratodontiformes > Protopteridae > Protopterus > Protopterus annectens. Next base: position 1,804,298,390 of record NC_056733.1, on the reverse strand, counting down.
ACACAGTAAAACTGTGTTATGCAGGGGGCAAGACCCCCTGCACCACCAACACCTCATGCTACTTAAATATGCTCACTCCAAGATCGCACTACAGTGCAGGAAAGGGGAATCACCCAGTCCCGCACTGTAGTGGGATCTCCACGAACATTTGTCGGCCTTTCAAACGTTTGCTCATATGGTGATAGCCATATGAATTTCAAACATTTGAAAGTTTGAACAAATGAAGGGTTCCCATATTTATATATATATATATATATATATATATATATATATATATATATATATATATATATTTATGCTCCACAAGTTGGGTGTGCGATGGATGAGAAAGAAAAATATTGGCGTGAGTTGGATGAAGTGGTGATGACTACCCAAGGGTGAGACTGGTGATTGGAGCAGATTTCAATGGGCATGTTGGTGAAGGGAAGGTATGGTGTTAAGCAAAGGAATGCAGAAGGTTAGATGGTAGTGGATTTTGTGAAAAGGATGGGCATGGCTGTGATGAATACGTATTTTAACAAGAGGGAGGAGCATAGGGTGACATACAAGAGTGGAGGAAGATGCACACAGGTGGATTATATCTTATGTAGAAGGGCTAGTCTGCAGGAGATTGAAGACTGTAAAGTGGTGGCAGGGGAAAGTGTAGTTAGGCAGCACAGGATGCTGGTTTGTAGGATGACATTGGTGATCAAGAAGAGGAGGAGGAGTGTGAGGGCAGCACCAAGGATCAAGTGGTGGAAACTGAAAAAGGGTAATTGTGAGGTGATGTTCAGGGAAGAGTTAAGACAGGCACTGGGTGGCAGTTAAGAGTTACTGAATAGCTACAGTAGAGCTATTAAGAGAGATGGCTATAAAGGTGCTTGGTGTGACATCTGGAAAGAGGAAAGAGGACAAGGAGACCTGGTGGTGGAATGAAGAAGTACAGGAGAGTATACAGAGAAAGAGGTTGGCAAAGAAGAAGTGGGACTGTCAGAGAGAGATGAAGAAAGTAGACAAGAGTATAAGGAGATGAGGTGCATGGCAAAGAGAGAGGTGGCGAAGGCTAAGGATAAGGTGTATGAAGAGTTGTATAAAAGGTTGGACACTAAGGAGGGAGAAAGGGACTTGTACCTATTGGTTAGACAGAGGGACTGAGCTAGTAAAGATGTGCAGCAGGTAAGAGTGATAAAGGATAATGAGGGAAACGTACTCGCAAGTGAGGAGAGTGTGTTGAGCAGATGGAAAGAGTACTTTGAGGGGCTCATGAATGAAGAGAATGAGAGGGAGAGAAGGTTGGATGATGTGTGGATAGTGAATCATGAAGTGCAGTGGATTAGCAAGGAGGAAGTAAGAATAGCTATGAAGAGGATGAAGAACGGAAAGGCTGTTGGTCCAGATGACATACCTGTGGAAGCATGGAGGTGTTTAGGTGAAATGGCAGTGGAGTTTTTAAGTAGATTGCTTAATGAAATCTTGGAAAGTGAGAGGATGCCTGAGGAATGGAGAAAAAGTGTTTTGGTACCATTTTTTAAGAATAAGGGTGATGTGCAGAGCTGTAGTAACTACAGAGGGATTAAATTGATCAGTCACAGCATGAAGTTATGGGAAAGAGTAGTGGAAGCTAGGTTAAGAAGTGAGGTGAGGATTAGTGATCAGCAGTATGGTTTCATGCCAGGAAAGAGCATTACAGATGCGATGTTTGCTCTGAGAGTGTTGATGGAGAAGTACAGAGAAGGTCAGAAGGAGTTGCATTGTGTCTTTGTGGACTTAGAGAAAGCATATGACAGGGTGCCTAGAGAGGAGTTGTGGTATTGTATGAGGAAGTCGGGAGTGTCAGAGAAGTATGTAAGAGTGGTACAGGATATGTATGAGGGTAGTGTGACAGTGGTGAGGTCTGCGGTGGGAGTGACGGATGCATTTAAGGTGGAGGTGGGATTACATCAAGGATCAGCTCTGAGCCCTTTCTTATTTGCAATGGTGATGGACAGGTTGACAGACGAGATCAGACAGGAGTCCTCGTGGACTATGATGTTTGCAGATGACATTGTGATCTGTAGTGAGAGTAGGGAACAGGTGGAGAAGACCCTGGAGAGGTGGATATATGCTCTAGAGAGAAGAGGAATGAAAGTCAGCAGAACTAAGACAGAATATATGTGTGTGAATGAGAGGGAGGATAGAGGAATGGTGAGGATGCAGGGAGTGGAGGTGGCAAAGGTGGATGAGTTTAAATACGTGGGATCAACAGTTCAGAGTAATGGTGAGTGTGGAAGAGAGGTGAAGAAGAGAGTATAGGCATGATGGAGTGGGTGGAGAAGAGTGTCAGAAGTGATTTGTGACAGACGAGTACCAGTAAGAGTGAAAGGGAAGGTCTACAAAAGGGTAGTGAGACCAGCTATGTTATATGGGTTGGAGACAGTGGCATTGACAAAAAGGCAGGAGTCAGTGCTTGACGTGGCAGAGTTGAAGATATTAAGATTTTCACTGGGTGTGACGAGGATGGACAGGATTAGGAATAAGTATATTAGAGGGTCAGCCCAGGTTGGAAGGTTTGGAGACAAAGCCAGAGAGGCAAGATTACGTTGGTTTGGACATGTGCAGAGGAGGGATGCAGAGTATATTGGGAAATAGATGCTAAGGATGAAGCTGCCAGGTAACAGGAAAAGAGGAAGACCTAAGATAAGGTTTATGGATGTGGTGAGAGAGGACATGCAGGTGGTTGCTGTGACAGAGCAAGATGCAGAGAACAGGAAGAAATGTAAACAGTTGATCTACTGTGGCGACCCCTAACAGGAGCAGCCAAAAGAAGAAGAAGAAGATACACCAATTGGTTAAAAATCGCACACTTAGCAAACTAAAAAACAATCCAGTTACACTCCTTAAATAACTGTGTAGTCAGTAAACACAAAAAGTCCAGCTACGTCTCAAATAGAGGCACAATAGCCACAAACCAAAATACTGTAACACTGATTATTCAAAATTACACGTACACTAAATAAACCTTCATAACATGGTGCATCAAACTTATTTTCAATCAAAATAACAAAACAATAGTAAAAAATGCAGCTAAGATAGTCAAAAAACATTGCCCAATAGCTAACACAGAAGATCTTTAAGCACGCCATTGAATTAAAATGTCCATCACACTACTATGCATTAAGCATTATAATTTTGTATTTAAACTGACCTCTTACAAATTCATATTAAGTATATATCTAAATGATCAAATAATACTGAAGAAGATATGCATATACAGCTATACCTAGCAGCAAGTGTTACAGATTGCGGTAATGCACAGGAAAAGTGAAATGTATTCTCACTGGTTGTAAAATATTACACCCAATAAAAAAAAAAAAGTCATTAGGCACTCCATTTCATTGAAGTATCCATCATGTTGTTATACATTGGACATTAAGATTGTATAATTAGATCTAATGTCTTACAATTCCATATTCAATGCATATTTATATGGTCAAATAATACTAAAAATTGTGGATATACAGCTATATCAAACAATGGATGTCAGAAATGGCCAATAATGCACATAGAAAAACAAATGTGCTCTCACTGGTTATGGGGTATTATTACACCCAATAAACTATCAACATGAAGATGTTATGCCCTATGATCGACAAAACTAAAATATTATAACACTGATCGTTAAAAGGTATGTGTATACAGAACAAAACCCTCATGAAAAGGTATAACAGACCTATTGCAATAAATAATAAAATTAATGATGAGAACTATTAGTATAACATATAGAAAGACCTCACCCGATAACACACACGGCAGAAATAATAAGTGCTCCACACATTCACCAGTCACAAAAATAAAGACAATGTAAAACCACACCAGTAACTATATTTGGTCATGTAGCACTTGCCAAAGACAAAAACAACAAAAAAAAATCAAAAAATCATTGGGCACACAGTAGATTTCACCCAATCGGCTATCAGCATGGAACCATTGTGCCCTATAATCATCAATGGTGAATGAAACTCTTTAGGCAATTGGAAAAAAAATATCTGAGATATCAATAATCATTACATAAATCTTGCAGATAGATTCTGATTATATAATGATATAAAAACAAGTATTAGATCACATATATCATATTCACAGTGAAGAATAAAAAGTGAAAATAAGGAATAAGCAACACATTGACCTAAAAACATCCTGAGAGTTTTTAGACTTGAAAAGGGTCTTTACCTGAAAGTGCTCATCCTATATACACATTTTATTATTTTATTAAAGTATTTTTTTTATGTTCATTGCTGTGGTGGTTTGGGTACTTTGTTTTTGTAGTTATATATATATATATATATATATATATATATATATATATGTATATATATATATATATATATATATATATATATATATATATATATATATGTATATATATGTATTATATATATATATACATATATATATATTTTATATATATATATATATATATATATATATATATATATATACATATATATATTTATATATGTATGTATGTATATATATATATATATATATATATATATCTATATATATATATATATATATATATATATATATATATATATAGGTTCATAGGTTCATAGGTAGGTACTAGGCTATCGGCCCAATGGCCTACGTAAGCCTAGCCAGCAAGGTACCATAGCTTACGCCACCCAAGAAAGTTATTTTCCTGTGCCACTGTCCAGCAGAGACACAGAAGTGATCCCCGGGGTGTATTTCCTATTTCCCATCCACTCATCAAGATTTTTCTTGAAGAGTGCTAATGAAGAACTTTGCTTGACATAGATGAGTAGCTTGTTCCAGAGTATAGGAAGTCTCTGGGACAGGAATCTATCCCTCCAGCGTGTCCTGTTTATTGTGGTGACAAGGTTTAGGTCCCTAGAGCATGTAGCTTGGAGGGATTGGGATTTCTTTAGGTGTTGCATGTCCAACAGCTCTGGGTTTGACATAGCTTTATATATTAGGCAGAGATCACCTCGGAGTAGGCGATATGCTATGGAGTAAAGCTGGAGTTTTTTGAGGCGGTCAGTGTAGGGCATTTGTTTGAGGCCAGTAATCCTCTTTGTGAGGTACTTCTGTGGCCTTTCCAGCTGCTGCAGATGTCTTGTGAGGTACATTCCAAAAGGGGCATTGTACTCTATAATGGGTCTAATGAGTGACAAGTAGAGGGGAACAATGACCTCTTTTTTCCTGGATGAGAACCCATTTATGATGAGGTGTGCCACATAGAAGGACTTCCTGACTACTGTGGCGATGTGACTATCAAAGGAGAGACTACTGTCCACCTGGGTCCCAAGGTCTCTTATCACGCATTTGGTATTAAGTACATTGCTGGCTATGTGGTAGTTCATGGGTACAGAGTTTTTACCAAAGGGGATGACACTGCACTTTTTGGCATCTGTCTCAGTGAGGCCCTTCTGTAGGATGTCCACATCATTTGGGGACTTGACTATGGCTCCTAGTTTGCAGCCATCTGTGAACTTTGTCAGCCAGAGGCCTTCTGTGTTAGCCTGTACTTCAGAGAAGTAGATACCAAACAGGAGAGGTCCCAGGACGGAACCCTGTGGCACTCCACTTGTCACTGCCTTGAGGTCAGATTTGGAGTCTGCAACTTTTACAGTGTGGGTTCTGTCAGTGAGCCAGTTGGCAACCCATCTTATGACATAGGGATTTATACCTAGTTTAGTGAGGTTAGCTATAATTCCAGAATGGGGGATGGCGTTGAAAGCCTTAGCGAGGTCAAGATAGGCTGTGTGTACCACCTTACCCTCATCCACGGCTTTGGTGACTGCCTCAAAGAAGTCGATCAGGTTCAGGAGGCATGATCTGCCTTTCACAAACCCAAACTGGGTGGGATCCAGAGTTTGGAGGTTACCAATGTCTTTGTTTATGAGTTCCATGATGATACGTTCCATGGCCTTGCAGACCAGGCTCGTCAGGCTAATAGGTCAATAGTTCCCGGGATCAGTGGTGGATCCCCCTTTGTGGAGTGGGATAACTGTTGCTGTGCCCCATTCAGTGGGCACAAAGCTTGATGCAAGGCTATTATTGAACATGGTGCTTAAGTGGGGAGCCAGTTCGTTCTGAAGTTCATGTAAAACGCAGCCTGGGATGTTGCCCGGTCCCGTGGATGCTGTGTTTTTGGCTTTAGAGAGTGCAGCTTTTACCTGCGTAGTTGTGATTACAGGGACTCTGCATTCTTCCTGTATAGATATGGGCCCTTTAGGGGTTGAATGGGGGGTAAAGTTAGCACTGAACCTATCTGCCAGGATGTTGGCAATATCAATTGGTTTTATAATTTTCTTGATGTTGTGCTGTAACTCAGAGCAGATCTGGGTGTTGCCATTGAGATTCTTGACATAGCTATAGCATGCTTTGTGGTTGTCCTTGGATTTAGTGGTGATTTATACACACACACACACGCACATGCATATATACACATACATAAATATAGACATATATATATATATGTATATATATTTATATATATATATATATATATATATATATATATATATATTTAAATATATATAAATGCATGTGTGTGCGTGTGTCTATGTGTATATTTGTGTGTGTGTGTGTGTGTGTGTGTGTGTGTGTGTGTGTGTGTGTGTGTATATGTATGTATGTGTGTGTGTGTGTGTGTGTGTGTGTGTGTGTGTGTATAGATATATATATATATATATATATATATATATATATATATATATATATATATATATACTTATTTGTGTGTGTATGTGTACATATATATATATATATATATATATATATATATATATATATATATACGTGTCTACTTCATTTGATCGAAAGACCATTTGACCTAAACCCATTTGATCAAAAGTTTATTTGATCAAAAACCAGTATTTAAGGCAAATGACAGGGATTTGTCCCCCTCCCCAATGTCGTGTGACCCTGGAGTTGGTATATATAGCTAGGAGCGGTGTGAGGGACAAAAAACCCCACCTATTTTCATTTAAAATCTGTACTTTTTGTTTAATTTCCTCTTTTAAAGGAAACTAGGTAAGGGGCTTCCACCCACACACCCCTAACTATATATACCAACTCCAGGGTCGCACAACATTGGGGAGGGGGACAAATCCCAGTTTTATGGCTTGAATGCTGGTTTTCGATCAAATGAACTTTCGATCAAATGGGTTTAGGTCAAATGGTCTTTCGATCAAATGAAGTAGACCCATATATACATATACATATGTGTGTGTGTGTGTGTGTGTGTGTGTGTGTGTGTGTGTGTGTGTGTGTGTGTGTGTATGTGTGTGTGTGTGTACTGGGATACTGTTTCATATCATCACAGAAGTCTGCCATGTCTATTGCTTTGTTAGTAATAGTTTTCTTCATGCATACATACTGCAGTTTTATAACAGTTATCGCACTGCCTGAGTCCAGTGCCTGAGTCCAATGGTCCTTGTAGTTTTCTGTCATCAATTAAGACATCGCATATAATTAACCTGGAACCTGCACAGCAATAAAATGCATCTGCCAATACTCTGCTCAATAATTTGTCACACTTTTAAAGCATAACATCAATAACAATATTCTTTTCAGAGGATATAGTTTTCACACATTTAACAGTGCTACTAGCACTAGTAAAAAATCTAGCTATGTGACACCTTCATTCATATTTAAAACAGAGTATTTCAGGGGGTGTTACTTTTTCTTTGATATCAACATTTACCTAAGCTTTGTTGCAAGTCTAGGCTGCTCAGATTTATTTGGATCTAAGATTGAATTAAAAACAAATCTTCAACTATGGATTTTTTGATTTTATGTCTCTTTGGTAACACCAGCTCTAGCAATTAAAGCCTATTTGACATAATTTTTGTTTTAGTAATTAGGCACCTCCATGTCCATTATGATTTTAATAGTTTTCCCATGAAGTAAGTTAATACTGAAAGGAGGTGAGATATGCCATGTGGTCCTCCTTTTGGTTTAACTGTTTTAATGAAGACAATGTCTTTCAGGCAGCCATCAACTTGACATTGGTTAACTTCACTTCAGCTGCAGCCATGCAGATCTATAGTTGATACTCCACTGTGGGCAACCTGGTGCATAACTTTACAGGCAGGAACACAACAACAAATAATTACAAGCATGCTACAAAAACTCCACCCCCACCCCATATGTCTCTAGGAAATTGTTTTCACATTGCCAATGACAGAATTCAGGACTTTGGCATTAACATATGATATCCAAGACAACCAGTCATAAAAATAGTGCAGCTTATTGTATACAAGCTCAAGTTAAGTAAGTTAATCTTTACAAAAGTAAGTCTTGTGGTTTTAACTGAAATATAAAACCAATTCAGTCTTGCATTGGTGCAGCGGTAGCATTGTCGCCTCACAGCAAGAGGCTTTCTGGTTCAATCTTGGCTGGGGTGCCTTTGTGTGGAGTCTGCATATCTTCCATGCATTTGCATGGGTTTGCGACGGTTTCCTCCCACGTCACAAAGACATACATCTGGAGGGTTTCTCCCTGGGTGCCCAATGAAAACTGGCTTTGTTCCAAGTCAGACTTTCCCAGTAAACAAATGTTAAATAAATAAAAAGTATAGCTGAGAAATGTTTTCTGATCATATCCTGTCTGGATTCCTTCTGACTTGAGTATCTTACAGCTTTTTCTCCAAGTTTACCAAGTCCTTTCTTTCACATTGTCTTTATGTGCATATTCAACATACCCGCTCCTGCTATTACAGGTAGGTCTCTTCCAAACTCCTAAAGTAACAACCATAACTCAACAAAATTCTGGCTAAATCTAAGGAATATACTCTCCTTTTTCATTTTTAGGTCACAAACATTTACTCTAAAACATACTTATTTTGAGACACTGCAATATAGCTATAAAATATGTAACTATTTATTTATTTGCTTGTTTATTTATGTATTTATTATCCTTTGATTACTAGGAAAGTCAGACTAGTCAAAGTCCCGTTTCAGCAGAGAGAAAGCTCCACATTGCATACTTTTTCACACGCATTTAGCATAAGCTAACAGAAAATGTTCTACATAACACTTCATCATCTTAAATACTCTATATAGTATTTACAGCATGATAAAGTCATACATATCTAAAGAACATCCAGCATTATTTCTTCACTTGAATCATGTAAGCAGGTGAGAGAGTGTGTAAAGTATGAGGAAGTGAGATGATTTATAAGGATTTATATTTACCTGATTATACATGCACATATATGTGAGTTTGCACGACTATATTTATGTTCATATAGCTACTATATATATATATATATATATATATATATATATAAACATATACACACATACCTGGTTGTTCAGAATCTCAAAAATTCAAAACAACAAATGTTCTTTATTATTTGCTTTGCTGGATGCCTTTTTTGTAAGACTGCAGTACAACGGGGTCTAGAAATGTACACTTTCCCCAATGTTGTGCAATCTTGAATTAGTATATACTATTAGTAGGTATGAGTCAATCTTTTTAGAGCAATGTTTTTTGGTTTACTCATATGAGCATTCACTTATTCATCAGGCATTTTTTTTCTATCTATCTATCTATCTATCTATCTATCTATCTATCTATCTGTCTATCTATCTAATCGATCTATAACTCTTGATTCCTTTATTGTCAGCACTCCCAACAATAAAGGAGCATTAACTGGTGTACCTAAAACGTCTGCTATAGACAGTTTCTTAGAGTTTGAAAATTGTCAAGTTTAAATACTCAAATGAACTGCAATTTCCATTGGCCAACTTTTTTCTGTTGATAATTATTGTCTTCCTACAGCACTGGCTTTGTTTTACAGAACCACTGAGGCCATAAAAAGTAAAAAACTAAGCAAAAACTTTGTACTCTGGTGTAACACAGTATATATATATTTTTTTTCTTTGGTTAAATTTTGCAATACAAATCTATGTTTCGCTTGATGAAATCTAAATTAATTTCCTGCCTTCCCTACTCAATATGGTTCAAGCCTCTAGAAATATATTTGCTGTCTGTTAAATAGACTGATTTTCAAAAGTGGGCTTATTAGATTAACACAATGCAAAACTTAAACACATAAAATGTAAAATGCATGACATGTTTCCATAACTGGATTTTTTGTAAACCAAGCAGAAGCCTGAATTATGAATTCTTACAATGTTTCCACTTTATTATTCTTGCTCTGTTCTACATCTTTTATCAGTACCATTTGGGGTATATATGAAAGTTAGAAAATGATGCTATGTATCACAAAATATTCTGCATTGATATTCACTTAATATGTTGTACATGAGATGTTTATTGTGCCAGTAATGACTGAGAAAATTCATAGCTTGGCATCCAAATGAAAACTGAGGATACATATAGTTTCAGCAACCATAGATGCCACTGGCAGTTTATGTCAGAATGATCGGACAAAGCAGAGACTAGATTTTCTCATTAGCTCACTTTAAATTAGTATTGCTAAATTTCCCTCTTACAGCAAAATAAACATGATTTGATTCCACAAAGAAATGAGAATAATCCTATAGTCTGTTCTGTGTTTTTTTCCCCCCTCTGGGCTCCATGAAGTGTGCAGTTGAGATCTCTGCATGAGTAACCATACAGAGAACTCATCTTAATAAGACATGCTTTGGCAAAGTCATGAAAGTGTCAGTGTATGGCAACACTGCAAACTTGAGTTAAAGATATAAATAGATTCCATCTGTCGAAAAAGACATTTATTAAACATTTAAAAGTAGCCAGGTGATCCATATCTTGTGTAGCATGCACAAATACAACTTTTGTAATACATCTTAATGAAAAGATAGGGGGGTTTATTTGTTAAGGTAAGAGTTGAGTAGCATGCATACATCATTATAAGGTAATAGTTAGTTGTTTCACTGATGTGTATAACACCAAGAAGAAAAGCAGGGGCAATCTAAAAAAGCAAACTCTACAAAAGTCAGGAGTTAAGGTACTCAAACTAATCATGCATGCTATAATTTGTGTACTTTAGCTTTGTACTGCTTAATGTTCATTGTATTAAAATTCTGATTCATATAATTGTGAATGTAGTACAGACTTCTTTCTAGATGTGTTGTTATCAGCTTAGGGGTTATTGATTTATAGAATATATAATATGTAAATACGTACAAAATAAAGCATGGCAGTATCGGATAAAAGCATTTGACTGGTGGTGCTAATTTAAGAACTGAAACAGTACAAACAATTTCAAAAAATGTAAATAAAACACTTTAAATGATTTGTTAAAATGTGTAGCTATTTATTCATATTTTATTTACTTATTTCTTAACTGGATATGTGGACTGGTTCATGGTACATTTCCACTATGACCTTTCTTAAGCTGAAATAGTAAAATTAATTAAGACAAAAGAAAACAGAATTAAATAAATAATTTTCTTGATAGAGTGCTTATTTATGTATTCCGAATGTATTTATTTATAATGTTAACTAAGTAGGTGGATAAGTCTGTAAAACATATTCAGCTATGACCTTAGCTAAAGGCACATACAAAAATGCAGAGCAGTAAACAAGCAAGATAAAGCAATTAAACACATTAGAGCTTGCATTCATCTACAATATCCACAACATTATATGATGGCTCCGTAATCAGTTATAAACTCAAAACAATTCCTTGTTAAGCATTTACCTTTAGATCCTTGAAGCCCAGACATTTATGAGGGACAAAACTTTGCTCGCATAGAAATTCTGTGCATTTTTACAGCAGTAGGCAAAATATTCCAGCAAGTATATGCTAATATACCTTATTAAATATCTTTTTGCCTGTAAGCGAAACAAAGGCCAGTCTAATTAGAAGACAGCTCCCTGATCATGTGTTCTTAATGGGAACACTAGAAAGATATTAACCATTTCTATTGCAGAAGACAGAAAGGAGACAATATTCTAAGTATATTACCTTGAATGCCATTTCAGAAGTTTGCAATGCAACTTTTTTACTCTTATGAAGAGTCAGCTGGCCTTGTGTGGAGAAAAACAGTGATGTTACCAGAGATCAAAGAGGAAGATAAATGTACAGTTATTAATTAACAAGATCTGAAATAAAACAGGGGCAGCAAGATGATGCAGTGGATAACAGCACTATCTTATAATGATTTAATCTGCAGTTTTGTTTTTGGCTGGATGCCTTCAGTTAGTTGTCTCCGTGTCCTGCTTGTGTAGGCGAAGGACTTTACTAGATATGCAGTCTCCTTTTACATCACAAAGACATACCATAGATAAACTTGTATGTCTTAAAATTGCATATAAATGCACATGTGCTAGGAGAAAGGGAAAGAGAGTTTGTACCCTGCAGTTGGGTGGTGCACATACCAGATTAGCTTTTCGGCCTGGCACCCAGTGAGTATTGTGATTGTACCCTGCAGTTGGATGGTGCACATACCAGATTAGTTTTTCTGCCTTGCACCCAGTGAGTATTGTGATTGTACCGTGCAGTTGGATGGTGCACATACCAGGTTAGGTTTTCTGCATGGCACCCAGTGAGTATTGTGATTGTACACTGCAGTAGGATGGTGCACATACCAGATTAGTTTATCTGCCTTGCACCCAGTGAGTATTGTGACTGTACTCTGCAGTTGGATGGTGCACATACCAGGTTAGTTTTTCTGCCTTGCACCCAGTGAATATTGTGATTGTACCCTGCAGTTGGATGGTGCACATACCAGGTTAGGTTTTTGCCTTGCACCCAGTGAGTATTGTGATTGTACCCTGCAGTTGGATGGTGCACATACCAGGTTAGTTTTTCTGCCTGGCACCCAGTGAGTATTGTGATTGTACCCTGCAGTTGGATGGTGCACATACCAGATTAGTGTTTCTGCCTGGCACCAAGTGAGTATTGTGATTGTACCCTGCAGTTGGATGGTGCACATACCAGGTTAGTTTTTCTGCCTGGCACCCAGTGAGTATTGTGATTATACTCTGCAGTTGGATGGTGCACATACCAGGTTAGGTTTCTGCCTTGCACCCAGTGTGTATTGTGATTGTACCCTGCAGTTGGATGGTGCACATACCAGGTTAGTTTTTCAGCCTGGCACCCAGTGAGTATTGTGATTGTACCCTGCAGTTGGATGGTGCACATACCAGGTTAGGTTTCTGCATGGCACCCAGTGAGTATTGTGATTGTACCCTAAAGTTGGAAGGTGCGCATACCAGGTTAGGTTTCTGCCTTGCACCCCGTGAGTATTGTGGTTTTACCCTGCAGTTGGATGGTGCGCATGCCAGGTTAGGTTTCTGCCTTGCACCCAGTGAGTATTGTCATTGTACCCTGCAGTTGGATGGTGCACATACCAGATTTGTTTTTCTGCCTTGCACCCAATGTGTATTATGATTGTACCCTGCAGTTGGATGGTGCACATACCAGGTTAGTTTTTCTGCCTGGCACCCAGTGAGTATTGTGATTGTACCCTGCAGTTGGATGGTGCACATACCAGGTTAGGTTTCTGCCTTGCACCCAGTGAGTATTGTGATTGTACCCTGCAGTTGGATGGTGCACATACCAGGTTAGTTTTTCTGCATGGCACCCAGTGAGTATTGTGATTATACCCTGCATTTGGATGGTGCACATACCAGGTTAGGTTTCTGCCTTGCACCCAGTGAGTATTGTGATTGCACCCAGCAGTTGGATGGTGCACATACCAGGTTAGGTTTCTGCCTTGCACCCAGTGAGTATTGTGATTGTACCCTTCAGTTGGATGGTGCACATACCAGGTTAGGTTTCTGCCTTGCACCCAGTGAGTATTGTGATTGTACCCTGCAGTTGGATGGTGCACATACCAGGTTAGTTTTTCTGCCTGGCACCCAGTGAGTATTGTGATTGTACCCTGCAGTTGGATGGTGCACATACCAGGTTAGTTTTTCTGCCTGACACCCAGTGAGTATTGTGATTGTACCCTGCAGCTGGATGGTGCACATACCAGATTAGGTTTCTGCTTTGCACCCAGTGAGTATTGTGATTGAACCCTGCAGTTGGATGGTGTACATACCAGATTAGGTTTCTGCCTGGCACCCAGTGAGTATTGTGATAGACTCCAGTTGTATGGTGCCCATACCAGGTTAGGTTTCTGCCTGCACCCACTGAGTATTGTGATTGTACCCTGCAGTTCGATGGTGCACATACCAGGTTACTTTTTCTGCCTTGCACCCAGTGAGTATTGTGATTGTACCCTGCATTTGGATGGTGCACATACCAGGGTTAGGTTTCTACCTGGCACCCAGTGAGTATTCTGATTGTACCCAGCAGTTGGATGGTGCACATACCAGGTTAGTTTTCTGCCTTGCACCCAGTGAATATTGTGATTATACCCTGCAGTTGGATGGTGCACATACCAGGTTAGGTTTCTGCCTTGCACCCAGTGAGTATTGTGATTGTACCCTGCAGTTGGATGGTGCACATACCAGGTTAGTTTTTCTGCCTGGCACCCAGTGAGTATTGTGATTGTACCCTGCAGTTGGATGGTGCACATACCAGGTTAGTTTTTCTGCCTGGCACCCAGTGAGTATTGTGATTGTACCCTCCAGTTGGATGGTGCACATACCAGGTTAGTTTGTCTGCCTTGCACCCAGTGAGTATTTTGATTGTACCCAGCAGTTGGATGGTGAACTTACCAGGTTAGTTTTTCTGCCTGGCACCCAGTGAGTATTGTGATTGCACCCTGCAGTTGGATGTTGCACATACCAGGTTAGTTTTTCTGCCTGGCACCCAGTGAGTATTGTGATTGTACCCTGCAGTTGGATGGTGTACATACCAGATTAGGTTTCTACCTGCCACCCAGTGAGTATTGTGATAGACTCCAGTTGTATGGTGCGCATACCAGGTTAGGTTTCTGCCTGGCACCCACTGAGTATTGTGATTGTACCCTGCAGTTCGATGGTGCACATACCAGGTTACTTTTTCTGCCTTGCACCCAGTGAGTATTGTGATTGTACCCAGCAGTTGGATGGTGCACTTACCAGATTAGTTTTTCTGCCTTGCTCCCAGTGAGTATTGTGATTGTACCCTGCAGTTGGATGGTGCACATACCAGGTTAGTTTTTCTGCCTGGCACCCAGTGAGTATTGTGATTATACCCTGCAGTTGGATGGTGCACATACCAGGTTAGGTTTCTGCCTTGCACCCAGTGAATATTGTGATTGTACCCAGCAGTTGGATGGTGCATATACCAGGTTAGTTTTCTGCCTTGCACCCAGTGAATATTGTGATTGTACCCTGCAGTTGGATGGTGCACATACCAGGTTAGTTTTTCTGCCTGGCACCCAGTGAGTACTGTAATTGTACCCTGCAGTTGGATGGTGCACATACCAGGTTAGGTTTCTGCCTTGCACCCAGTGAGTATTGTGATTGTACCCTGCAGTTGGATGGTGCACATACCAGGTTAGTTTTTCTGCCTGGCACCCAGTGAGTATTGTGATTGTACCCTGCAGTTGGAAGGTGCACATACCAGGTTAGTTTTTCTGCCTGGCACCCAGTGAGTATTGTGATTGTACACTGCAGTAGGATGGTGCACATACCAGGTTAGTTTTTCTGCCTGGCACCCAGTGAGTATTGTAATTGTACCCTGCAGTTGGATGGTGCACATACCAGGTTAGGATTCTGCCTTGCACCCAGTAAGTATTGTGATTGTACCCTGCAGTTGGGTGGTGGACATAGCAGGTTAGATTTCTGCCTGGCACCCAGTGAGTATTGTGATTGTACCCTGCAGCTGGATGGTGCACATACCAGGTTAGTTTTTTTGACTTGCACCCAGTGAGTATTGTGATTGTACCCTGCAGTTGGATGGTGCACATACCAGGTTAGGTTTCTGCCTTGAACCCAGTGAGTATTGTTATTGTACCCTGCAGTTGGATGGTGCACATACCAGGTTAGGTTTCTGCCTTGCACCCAGTGAGTATTGTTATTGTACCCTGCAGTTGGATGGTGCACATACCAGGTTAGGTTTCTGCCTTGCACCCAATGAGTATTGTGATTGTACCCTGCTGTTGGATGGTGCACATACCAGGTTAGGTTTCTGCGTGGCACCCAGTGAGTATTGTGATTGTACCCTACAGTTGGATGGTGCGCATACCAGGTTAGGTTTCTGCTTTGCACCCAGTGAGTATTGTGGTTTTACCCTGCAGTTGGATGGTGCACATACCAGGTTAGGTTTCTGTCTTTCACCCAGTGAGTATTGTGATTGTACCCTGCAGTTGGATGGTGCACATACCAGGTTAGTTTTTCTGCCTTGCACCCAGTGAGTATTGTGATTGTACCCTGCAGTCGGATGGTGCACATACCAGGTTAGTTTTTCTGCCTGGCACCCAGTGAGTATTGTGATTATACCCTGCAGTTGGATTTTGCACATATCAGGTTAGGTTTCTGCCTTGCACCCAGTGAGTATTGTGATTGTACCTAGCAGTTGGATGGTGCACATACCAGGTTAGGTTTCTGCCTTGCACCCAGTGAGTATTGTGATTGTACCATGCAGTTGGATGGTGCACATACCAGGTTAGGTTTCTGCCTTGCACCCAGTGAGTATTGTGATTGTACCCTGCAGTTGGATGGTGTACATACCAGATTAGGTTTCTGCCTGGCACCCAGTGAGTATTGTGATAGACTCCAGTTGTATGGTGCGCATACCAGGTTAGGTTTTTGCTTGGCACCCAGTGAGTATTGTGATTGTACGCTGCAGTTGGATGGTGCACATACCAGATTAGTTTTTCTGTCTTTCACCCAGTGAGTGTTGTGATTGTACCCTGCAGTTGGATGGTGCACATACCAGGTTAGGTTTTCTGCCTGGCACCCAGTGAGTATTGTGATTGTACCCTGCAGTTGGATGGTGCACATACCAGGTTAGTTTTTCTGCCTGGCACCCAGTGAGTATTGTGATTATACCCTGCCGTTGGATGGTGCACATACCATGTTAGGTTTCTGCCTTGCACCCAGTGAGTATTGTGATTGTACCCAGCAGCTGGATAGTGCACATACCAGGTTAGGTTTCTGCCTTGCACCCAGTGAGTATTGTGATTGTACCCTGCAGTTGGATGGTGTACATACCAGATTAGGTTTCTGCCTGGCACTCAGTGAGTATTGTGATAGACTCCAGTTGTATGGTGCGCATACCAGGTTAGGTTTTTGCCTGGCACCCGGTGAGTATTGTGATTGTACCCTGCAGTTGGATGGTGCACATACCAGGTTAGTTTTTCTGCCTTGCAGCCAGTGAGTATTGTGATTGCACCCTGCAGTTGGATGGTGCACATACCAGGTTAGTTTTTCTGCCTGGCACCCAGTGAGTATTGTGATTTTACCCTCCAGTTGGATGGTGCACATACCAGGTTAGTTTTTCTGCCTTGCACCCAGTGAGTATTTTGATTGTACCCAGCAGTTGGATGGTGAACTTACCAGGTTAGTTTTTCTGCCTGGCCCCCAGTGAGTATTGTGATTGCACCCTGCAGTTGGATGTTGCACAAACCAGGTTAGTTTTTCTGCCTGGCACCCAGTGAGTATTGTGATTGTTCCCTGCAGTTGGATGGTGCACATACCAGGTTAGTTTTTCTGCCTTGCAGCCAGTGAGTATTGTGATTGTACCATGCAGTTGGATGATGCTCATACCAGGTTATGTTTCTGCCTGGCACCCAGTGAGTATTGTGATTGTACCCTGCAGTTGGATGGTGCACATACCAGGTTAGTTTTTCTACCTGGCACCCAGTGAGTTTTGTGATTGTACCCTCCAGTTGGATGGTGCACATACCAGTTTAGTTTTTCTGCCTGGCACCCAGTGAGTATTGTGATTGTACCCTGCAGTTGGATGGTGCACATACCTGGTTAGTTTTTCTGCCTGGCACCCAGTGAGTATTGTGATTGTACCCTGCAGTTGGATGGTGCACATACCAGGTTAGTTTTTCTTCCTGGCACCCAGAGAGTATTGTGATTATACCCTGCAGTTGGATGGTGCACATACCAGGTTAGTGTTTCTGCCTGGCACCCAGTGAGTATTGTAATTGTACCCTGCAGTTGGATGGTACACATACCAGGTTAGTTTTTCTTGCCTGTCACCCAGTGAGTATTGTGATTGTATCCTGCAGTTGGATGGTGCACATACCAGGTTAGTTTTTCTGCCTGGCACCCAGTGAGTATTGTGATAGACTCCAGCTTTCCCAGAAGCCTGAGAAGGTAACTGGAAAATGCATAGACAAATTAATGTATGAATGAAACCTGCATTAGCAAAGGACTTTGGGTGGAATGATAACCCAACTGTCTAGCTGCATGTCTTAATATTTGAAGCTCCCTACTTTTATTCAAGACTTTTTCAGCAAGTATTGGTTAACTGGAGTTCTGGCTGATTATTAAATGCCTTAGGAGGACATTAATAAAAAATAGTGCAGATGCTGCTTTGTAACCAGGGCATATTCAGAACAGGGTGACCTAGGCAGCTGCCTAGGACCTAGTGCTGGTTGGGGAGGGGGCAGGCCATGCAACATTTTGTTAAGAAAAATACATTTTTTTAACTTAAAAATGTTTGTTTTACTTCAATAGTTGAGCAGGGAATCTGCTATGCATGATGTGTATGCAGGAAATTCTTGCTCTGCATGCATGTCACTCAGAACAGACACCCTGCTCAACAAACACTGCGATTGTCAAGTCAGGTACCGAGTGATGTTGAGAGAGCACAAAGATACTTTTACAGTGTGCTGAGAATCCCAAGTTAGTTATGGCTTGCAACAAGCAAGAGGTGTGTGTGTGTGTGTGTGTGTGTGTGTGTGTGTGTGTGTGTGTGTGTGTGTGTGTGTGTGTGTGTGTGTGTGTGTGTGTGTGTGTGTGTGTGTGCATGTGTGCGTGTGTGTGTGTGTGCATGTGTGTGCGTGTGTGTGCATTGTGTTCCTGTGTGTGCGTGTGTGCGTGCGTGTTTGTGAGTGTGTGTGTGTGCGTGTGTGTGTGCTTGTGTGTGTGTGTGTGTGTGTGTGTGTGTGTGTGTGTGTGTGTATGCGCACGCACGCGCGCACCCCATTTAAAAGTCACTGTGTAGTTGAGTAAGGTACTTAGGTATGGGATTCCATAGTCTAAAACCCCAGCACCAATTGTTAGGCCTCTGTCCACTTCTCTTTTTCTTTTTATTTTGTTGTGGTAGTCCACTAAAGATCACAGTTTGTCAATACCAGTTATAGAGTTTCATAATTTTGTGGTTCCTAAAATACATGCTAATGCAAAACCTGTTATTCTCTTAACTTTTTAGTTGATTTTAAGTAGTCTTTTCTTACTTGTCTGCAGTTTCCCAGAATATCTGAATTTGCCTCATATTTATGTCATGCCTTATCCTTGAGCAAGTCACTTAACCAAATAGTGGTTTGTGGTAAATGGAAATGTGGCTAGTCTACTCACTGGCCCATGGAGTGCAAACCCAATAAATATCCATAAACCAGGCACATAAGGCATAAATGAAGGAAAATGATTGTAAGATTGAAGAGCATCATAATCTGAGGCATGCTTCTGGATGTTATCCTTGGTTTCCTTGTTCTGTTGAATGTTGACATTGCGTGTATTATTTAGCTGTGAATAAATTTGAAAGGATGAAGTGTATGAGCTTAAGTTTAATATTTTAGCTATGAATACATTTTGTTTAGCTTTTTTTTAGGCACACAAGTGTGAAATCCAGTGTTTTGGGGCCACAATAGTTTGTCTAGCACTTAGAGCAGATAAGTATGGCTGTGAGCTGTTAAAGAGATGCTTCCTTTATTATGTGGGTTGATTCCCAAGGTCTTCATTTGTCTTTTATGTGACTCTGCCAAGTTATTTCACTAGACCATACTCCTGGGCTGCTCTTGAAAAAGGACATGTGTCTAATCAAACGCATTACACATTTATTTAAATTATTTATTTATTGCATTTATTTACCAGGATATTCTGACTAGGCAGAAAGATACACCTTTTTACTGCAGCCCCAGGGAAAAAAGCTCCAGAAACAAAATCTGACATTACATAAACATAGGTATACAAGTAATCAATAAATATAAAACATTTGAGCAATATATCATTAATTAATAGTAGCATCTGAAAAACTATGAAACATATTTGAGAACGAACTTAGCAAAAGGAGAGAAAAGGAAAAATGGAGAATTAATATTAAGACGTGAGCAAGAATGTTTTAAGCTAGGCAGAAGGAGGAAGAGGTCGAGGGAGAGGTAGAAGGCAAGGAGGAGAGTTTTGACCAATAACTAAGGGTATCGCACTCAGAAAGAAGAGGAGAAATTAAGAAAAGAGTAGGGAAACGGAGAGAGCCTTTTCAAACCCTGCACCCTGCACACAGACACTAATTAACACTTTACAGTATGCTGTTTGAGTATGAATCTCAACACAGTTGTTATAGTTTAATGGGTTTCCAGATGCATTTTCACTAGAGGTGTTTATAGGGAGGATATGTTTACCATTCTTCATGCGGAATCAGTTTTCAATATGAGCGTTATGTTTAGAAAATGGTGTCAAGTGTTTTTTTCTGTAAAATTTGAATTAAAAGTTTTAAGTGAAATCCAAATCTCTGTGATAATTTTAAAAGTGAAGAAGCAAATATGTAAACTGACAGGTCTGAATAGTGTTTATGGTAACTCGGAAGAGACAGCCAAAGTAATGGGATATTGCTGATGGAGGCCAGATTCATTATCTTGCATGGGGCTCTATTAGCCTCCAATCTGTCTGTATTGACTCTGGAGGTGTATGCTGCAACAAGGTCAGACCTGTACTATGTGATATCAGATAGGAGAGCTATTCTTGATGACAGAGAGGACCTACAGTGATCAACAATGAGATGCAGGCATCCTTCAAGCATGTTAGCCCCCCAAAAGTATGTTGTACACCGTAATATTTCTGATTTGTGTATGAAAGCTGCTGCTACAGCATTTATGTTGTCTTTAACTGTTTCTTTTTATTCATTGCAATAAAAATTAATTAATTCATTAATAGCTCTGGATTGTGTAATATGGTTTAACAGTGTGGCATTTTAATAGTGTAAACATCTTGCATTTTAGTAATATAATTATTGTAATACCTTCTTTCCAGCCTCCATCAAGTACAAAGTGTTTGACATCTGTCAGGTCATATAGTCTGTATTAGTCAGGTGGTGAACAGAATGACCTGATCTTCATCAGTCATTATGCCATCATTGTTGCATATTACCGTGATACAGTCTTCTCTACAAGATTGATTGTAAAGGATTTCTGCGTTTAGTTAATAACTCTTATTCTGGCAGTTAGTGCTGAGGAATAGAGCTGCAATGTGGTAATAATCTGCTTCCTGTGGCAAGGGTGCAGGGTTTGAATCTTTCCACCTTCATTTACCTACTGTTGTCATTGTCTGCCAGCCACTCCCTATTGCACAACTGATTAGTTCAGGCAATGTAATAGCAATATCACCAGCACACCATTTTTTTTAATGTGACATCCACAGTTTAATCTTTAAGGACAGCTGACACTGCATTTATAGATGAAGCACTGAAATGCAAAGTTGTTTGCCACCAGCAATCTATGCATTAGTAATAGTTTTCTTTAATGCAGAATTATTAAGATGACTTTTACTTCTGCAGAGATTGTGCAAAGTGACTATGGATATGTTACTGGGAGATTAATTTTTATTATGCTCTCATAAATACTTTTCTATCTGAACTGTGGAACACAGGCCTGGGCTTTTTGGCATTATACTGTTTCATGTAGTTCAGACAAAGCTACCAATAAAGTGTATTGAATTTATGTCTTCAGAGCAATAAGGGGAGTACACAGTCAACAAAGTGGCTATAACTGTTGGGGAGGTGGCTCTCTATGAATGAAAGTACCTCTGCTCTTATCATCTGGTCATTTTAAACAGTCTTTAATCTGGCTTTACAAGACTAGTGTGTGTGTGTGTGTGTGTGTGTGTGTGTGTGTGTGTGTGTGTGTGTGTGTGTGTGTGTGTGCGCACGTGTGTGTGTGCGTGCGTGTTTGTGCGCGCGCGCGTGTGCACGTACGTGTGTGTGTGCGTGTGTGTGTGTGTGCGTGTGTGTGTGTGTGCGTGCGTGTGTGTGTGCGTGTGTGCGCGTGTGTGTGTGTGTGTGTGTGTGTGTGTGTGTGTGTGTGTGTGTGTGTGTGTGTGTGTGTGTGTGTGTGCGTTGTGTGAATTAAGATGGAATAATTTGGCCACTGTCTGTTTGTGTGAAACAAATTTGAAAAGGGACATTGGTCATTATCATTATTTCTTGACACAGAGATCTGTAGAGGGATGCAACAATGTTGCTATAATTATTGGGTTTGAGGGGATGTCAGTGTATAAAACATGTACACACAATGTATGCATTTTCAATGAATGTGAGTGTCAAGGGAAAAGGAC
Source organism: Protopterus annectens (assembly GCF_019279795.1). Taxonomy (NCBI): domain Eukaryota; kingdom Metazoa; phylum Chordata; order Ceratodontiformes; family Protopteridae; genus Protopterus; species Protopterus annectens. The sequence continues at coordinate 1,804,276,082 of NC_056733.1, read as the reverse complement.
TATATTGCTACTCATGCTAAGTCTGTTTTCAAAGTCAGATTGTTTTGTTTTGCTTAGTAATGGCCATCACTGTTTCTGCCATAAAATTTGAAATAAAGGTTTTAGATTAAATCTTTGTAATCCCTGTGAATGTAAAGAAGAAAATAGTGTGAACGGTGGTTATGGTAACTGGGGAGACACAGCCAAGTAATGGGGCACTGGAATGGCTGGGGGGGGGGTTCTGGTACATTACCCTGCCTGTTCGGGCACCATTTAACCATGATCTGGCTCTCTGTTTGTTACCACTGATACTTAGTATGTTAATGAGGTTAACCCAGAATTAGCTACAATGCAAGATAAAATCTCAAATTTCACTAAACACTTCACATACATTTTTGGCAGCCATTAAAAGATTAATTGGCTAGTGTTAATTGTACTCTTACTCTATGTGAGAATGCTACTATTTTTATTCTTATGTTAATCTGACTGGTTGCTGTTGGCAAACCAGACAAATTTCTGTTATTATTAGTTTTAAGCTTTGCACTTTGTTTTTGTAATTGTTTATGATTTATATGTTTTCTACCACTCAAGTTCTTTGTTATCATTAATAATTTAGCTCTGTATTTCTGTTTGTATATGTTTAAGTTTTATATGTTTTTATATGTTTGGAGCTTTTCTCCTCAGGCCTCTGATGAAAAAGGGCAAATCCAACTTTACAGTATCAGGATAGTGGCAGAGAATGGACTGCACAAATAAATGAACCATAATCACCTTATGGCCACAAAGGAAATATATAAACACTAAACATTTTTTTTAATTTCTTTGAGCAATATTTCTTAATAATGTTTTTCCCTGGGTCATGATGAACACAATTAATAAATGCCACTTATACACTCAGGGTGTATTATTTATTTTATTCACTATACAGTATTACTTTGTTTAGCCATTTATTTGAGGCCATTGGCTCTTGAGAATAGTTAATGATGGCTGTAGACATTCATAGTCATCATCATATATCAGATGATAGCAGAAGAGGGGCAGAGACAGTGTAAACCTAATGGTGGGCACACTGGTATTTCTTATGGATAAAGAAGAAAACACCCAAGAGATAATTACAGTCTTTGGAATTTAATAAGCTGATCATAAGATATCTGCACTGTTTACAGGAATTGGTATGACAAAGAAGATAGTCTATGATCACTCCCATGCCTAGACACTAACAGGTTCATAGGTTAGCACTAAGCTAACTGTCCCTGTGAGCCATTTTGAGCCTAGCCAATTATCCCTTGTAAGGCTCAAACCCTGCACCTTGTGTTTGTAAGGGAAACACCTTAACCATTAGGCCACCCTCCCAACCCTAACTAGATGAAGCACAGGCAGATGGACACCTTCACACAACTGTTTAATTGTATGCTTTATCTGTTAAAGTATTAATTATGAGTGCCATTGCTGATGTGCATTTACCAGTGAAGAGAATGGAAATCCTGCACTTTGTTTAAATACATGCACCAGGGGCAAATGAGGCAAACTGACAATGAAAAAAAATAGTTGCATCTTCTAAAATCAAACACAAAACCTAGTCTATATAGAAATAAACATAAATATACATTAAGACTGACTATAACAAAATAAGAAATAATGTATTCTTACAGTGGTGGGGCAAGACCCTCTACACCCCCATGTGGGGACCTTTGGTGCTCATATTTCTTTTAATAAAATAAACCTTAAAAAACATGTGCAATTTTGTACATGAAGTATGCCCTGTTAAAACTTTACTTGGGGTAACTTAGTACTGACACCCAAAAAGTTCCCTTAGCCAGATGGTGTTGAACAGCAGCTTTCAGTCTGGAGTATCTTTGAAAAAATGAAAGATGAGGATCTACTGTGCTGAATGGAGACAGAAATAACTAAAATTATGTCTCTGGCAGATGGAATCCTACAGATACAGACTTTGCTTAAAAATAGAGAAATATCTGGCATGAAACATGATTCATCTGATATACTGTAGCTGAACCTTATGAGAGAGATAACAGATGGAGTACAGGACTGAGGTCTCCATGTTCTAGGATGCAAGCGAAGAAGAGCTGCTGAATATCAATGTATTTCACTCATGTGTGATGAAGGACAGTATCATACAGATTAATCTGCTGACCAGAAAGGAAATTGTTGGATGATGGGAGTGCCAGATAGACACTATTGGATATAATCTCAACAGAAGTCCAGAATTAATTATATAACACCATGTTGTAGTACTAAACACACCCAAAGGCTGTGTTCAGCTACAGAGATTGTGGGTGGGGGGAGCTAGTAGATATCAGAGATAACTCATCCATGAAGTGTCTAATGGCACAGAGAACAGTATGGGGATTGGGAGTGGGGGAGGCACTGATCACCAGAGTATATTATTTTTAAGTGCCTTAAAAGCACCAGCAGCAGTACAGGGATGTGGGAGGGGGGAATACTAGCCAACATGGATACATATTATTAAAGTGTGATAACTGCAACAACATTGGTACAGGGTTCTGGGTGAGGTGGAATTACTAAACACCAATTACTAAAGTGCCACTGTGATGTCCCCAGTCTGGGCCAGTAATCAAAGAACCTGAATCCTCCAACTAGCTACTCTAAGGCTCTTGCAAAGGTACCCAATTATACTGAGTGAAATTAATATTAACACAAATTGTAGTGTTTGGCCAATGCAGTAAGACTTCCAGGAGTGGTCACAGTGTCACCCAATATATGTAAGTATTCTCAAAAGTTAAGATATTTTCTAAAGAACCTGCTACAATGAAACGTTTAAGTATGTTTAATAATAAATAGTAAAAGAACATGAAAATACTAAATATCTATTTACAATAAACACTAGAGGTTCAGACACAGGAAATATTAAAAATAACACAGGTTCACACAGTTAAAGAAAAACAACACTTAACTAATCTCACTATATTTTCCTGACTGTTCTAAAGAATTATTATTCCTTGGTTACTTACTAAAGCAAAGCAAAATGTAGTAGGTGAGGGGTCCTTCCTTGTCAGGTTACAAATACAGACTGTTCTGAGACTTCAGTCTCACCTAGTTTTAAACATTATTTTTATTGATGGATTACAGAATGACACTGCATACATCTGGTCATCTGATTTCTGGTTCCCATGCTTTTCCCCTTGGTAAGAAGCTGTCAAGATTTAGCACATATGTGCCAATAATACACAAACAGCCTTACTAAGATCTGCTGTAGCTCCTGGAAGTCATAACATAATTTCAAACCTCCAGCCTTCCTGAGTAGCAATTAGCTAACCCCAATGGCAATGCAGGAAGCTTTCTAGTGCAGATATTTTGTCTCTGGCTGCATTGAGAACTGTAAGATACCGTCTTTATGGCCTGAGCTAGGTAATTTAATTTCATACGATTTTCAAAGTTTGGGATTAACCTGTTCTCTTCCAGTATATTCTGTTATAATATATACATCTAAACAGTTAAAATAATACATGTATATTTATTTTTCTGTCCAGCAGACCACACTGTTGGTATATTTTTTAACACAAACAGCTTTACAAATATGTTTTTCAACACAAGCATCTGTACAAATCAGTTTGATATACAAATGACATATAATTATTTACAAAATTCCAGCTAGCTGTGCTGGCATATGTTACACATCCACTGCCCTACTTCTCCTGGCATTGCTGGCAATACCTCACTTCATGGCAGCCACCACTGCAATGGCATTGGTATGGGTATCAGGGTAGGGAAGCACTAGACACTAATGTTATGAAATAAAATCGGCTTATTAAAATGTATATTAATTTTAGTTTCATTAATGATTCTATAATGTGATTGTTAAAAGCAAATATAATTGTATGCAGTGCTGTGAAAAAATACAGGTTTATAAGCTAAAGTTACTGCTGTGTTTTAACTGCATTATTTTAATATGTAACTAAAAAAAGTAAGTGTCATAGGAGCAGAGGCATGTTAGAGGCACATTAACAACTGTAAAAGGAATTTGTTAACCTGACTCCTCTGATCTAGGAGTGTGTTGCTGCTAGAAAAAATGTTAAAACATCCAAAACCTCTTAATGCAGGTTGGTCATATAAAAAAAGGTGTTCACGTGAAGTCTGAGGCAAAAATCATGAAGGATGAGAACATTTTCAGTCATTAATTTGTATCAGTTATTGTAAATGTAAAAGTTTGCATGCATGATTTAATAAAAAGGTATATAAAAGATGCAGTTTTTCTTTGCTCAGAAAGACTAATTTACCAAGTGTTATGGAAATTGTCTCCCAGGGCTGTAAATAAAATTTTTTGTTTGCACATCCTAAAGTGTTGTTCTTGACTAAAGCCATATAAGGTAAATTCTTAATGTTATTTATTTATGACTTTAACATTGTGGTGCCATGCTCTGGATATGAACTTTGGTATAGCTGCAAGGCAGTTTTGGAACAGGGCCCATCACAGATTTTTTTGTGAATTCTACACTGTATGGAATCATCAGATACTCAGATGTGCTGCTATTCAGGGTGTGCAAACATACTAGCCTTGGCAGGGAAATTGTTTTCTAAGGGAAAAAGGGTTGGTATGTTTTTTTTTTCTCTTTTACACAATTTTAGCAAAAGTAGAATAAGTGAGTGACTGTGTTTTTGTTTGACTGATTTGTTTGTAAGGTATACAAAGTAATAGTGGGAGGATCCCACAGGAAAGTTGTTGCTAGTGGGAGGACCCCACAGGAAATGAGAATAGTAAATGTATGTGCAGATACAGTAAAGGACAAATTAATACAAGGAGGTGCCTTGTGTCGAGGGCGGTACCCTCAGGATTGAAATGTAAGAGGTATGTGAGATATTTTATTCTGTCAATGTATGAATGGATGAGGAAAAAAAAAGTGAAAAAGTTAAAAGTTAACGATAACGGTAAAACAAGTTCATGAGCCCATAGCATGATTGGAACATAGACTGTAAACTGTTTAAATAAATTCATGAGCCCATAGCATGTTAGGACATACGTGTGATTGAATGGGAGTACCCCCAGAGGGTCCAAAAGAGTGGTCAGTTCTGGACACAGTACCTAGTTGCCCTGTTATCCCGATTGCAATGCTGGAGCCGTAACATTTGAGCTCACGCTAGGGCAAAAGCAAGGGGGGTGCTGAGGGAAAAGGCTGTTCAAAATCTCTCCTCTCATCTGTTGTTGCACCCTGACAGAATTCCTACCCTTCCCTCCCTGTATGGTGTGTGGATCACTACAGTTATTTTCTGCCTTGGAACTGCCAGGATCCAGGATTTGTAAGGTAAGCCTAACATTTTCTTTATTTATAAAATGGGAGCAAAGGTAAGCAAGCAAGATAAAATCCCTGAAAAGGGAACACCTGCATATTTTATGTATTTTAACTATTAGAAAGTTGTAAGTATTTGCTTGACTGGTTTCAGCTTACTAAGAATTGTTCTAGTGGAGTATTTCCATTAAATGGAACTTATGATAAGACTAAATTGATGACATTAAAAAGGTATTTTGGAAGAAAAGAAAAGCAAAGTAAGTCAGGAACAAATGGCAGCATTTTATTATTGGTAAATTGAAGCACTTAAAAGGCAAAAAGAGTCAGCATCAAGAGGGTTGCAGGATGCTAATAAGAAATTGTTGCAGCAGGTAAAAGAGGTCAAAAGGGCAGTACAGACCAGTAAAAAGGGATCCCTTTATCCTGTCACAGCAGGTTTGGAACAAACTGAGGATGGTCAAAAAGCCGAAGTTTCTAAAGAGGATGATAATCCTCCAGTAGCTGCTTACCCCCACCCCCCATATGAGTAGGGGGTCTATATTAGATTATCAAAGTTTCAGAACTTAGAACACCATATGGTCGGTGCCATATGATCGAAGTACTGAAACTTCAAAAATCTAAAAAAAAATAAAAAACAAAAAAAAACAAAAGTAATTTGTTTAAGCAGGGGTGCAGGCCCCCCCCTGCACCCCCCACATGGGGGGGCTGTGCCTCCACACCCCCTGCTACTTAAATATACCAACTCCGAGATCGCACTTCAATTGAGTATGGTGCGGAAAGGGAAGATTTCCCTTTGCTATGCTGTAACACGATCTTGGAGTTGGTAGATTTAAGTAGTGGGGGATGTGGTGGGTGCAGCCTCCCATGTGGGAGGTGCAGGGGTGCTTGCCCCCCTTGTTTATTATGTTTTTAATTTTTTTTTTTTTAGATTTTTGAAGTTTCAGTACTTCGATCATATGGTGTCGACCATATGGTGTTCCAAGTTCTGAAACTTCGATAATCTAATATAGGCCCATGTGCAGGTATGGGTACATCTTGTACAAGACTCTGTTGTTTCTCAGACCCCTACCTTTTGGTCCATTGGACACTCAGTTTGCATGATACTGGTACATCTCAGACTAGTTCCCCTGTTCAATCTTCATCTTCTGAGCAGGCATTTGCAGTCAAGGTGGGGTGTTATTCTTCCTATCCTTCTCAGATAGCTTCTACTTCCTCAACAGGGGCATTAGTATTTGACACTCTTGTATCTGACCATGCATACTCACATGACAAGGTACAACAGGAGATCACAACCTCTGGAGGAGATCTCTTGGCACCTCTCAGAAAAATTCTGGGGGCTAACAATAGAGAACTTGTTCATCGTCCTTGGACGTCTGCTGATTTGCATACTATGTCCAAAGATTTTCTAAATATTAGAGAAGATCCACTAAAATTCAAAGAGGTATTAAAAACTATAATACAATGTTACAATCCTACTTTGACAGATTTAAATCAACTGCTTAGGGTTTTTACTTCAGATGAAATAAGGAAGCAGTTACTGAAAAAAGCTGAGATAGCAGATTTCACTCTCACAGGGAATGTGTTAACAGATAAATGGACATCATTGTTAAACAAAATTATAGATGTGTGTCAAGTTAGCACTGATTGGTCTGAAATATAGGCATGTAGACAAAATAAAGGGGAAGCCCCCTGCAGACTATTTGAGTTTCCTTAAAACAGTATTTGCTATACATTCGGGAATACCAGACCCAGAAGAGCAAGCTGAGCCAGCTATTGCAGCAGCCTTTGTCCAGGGTCTGCAAACCACTGTACAAAATCAAATAAAGCAAGTGCTCATAGACCGGCAAGGAAAGGACTTAGAGCCTTTATTAAGTGCTGCAAATCACTGTACACAGTATCAGGAGAAATGGACAAACGATACTGAGGATAAGCAGTTAACTTTACAAATCAGGCAGCTGGAAAACCCAAGGGGTCAAAGCAGTAGCAGGGGAAGGTGTAGAGGAATTGCTAAAAGATTTAGTAAAAGTGCTGGCTTTGGGGAACAAGGTGCAGCTGGTTGGCAAAAACAAGCAGGCAGTGGCTCTCCGGCTTCATCTAACACATCTTGCTTCAATTGTGGAGAAGCAGAACATTGGAGAGGGGAGTGCCCACACAGGCAAATGCAGAGAGTCCAAGATACTTGGACTAAATGGCAACCAAGTTATAATAATTCAGTTTTTCCTCCACCACCTCCTCAGATTGGAAGGAGTCAGAAATCCCCATACTGACTAGGTCCAGAAAATAAAACAAAAGTAAATCTTAACCCGCTACTGACAATAAATCAAAAAGGCCCTTACGTTAACATAAAAATAAATTTAAAGGAAATCCCATTTTTAGGGGACACTGGAGCCACTAGGTCAGTGTTAAAAATTACTTCAGATAGTCAAATACCAGTCTCAAAGCATAAAGTAAAGGCAGTCGGAGTGACAAATGCTACTGTTACATATCCTGTTTCAAAACTCATCCCCATTTCTTTAGGTCTGATCAAAGAAAAGCATTATTTTCTTTTGAGTACTACTGTACCAGTAAATTTGCTAGAAAGAGGTTTGTTATGCAAGCTGGGTTGTAATATTTACTGTACCCCAGAAGGGGTGTATCTGGATGTTCTGACAGAATCAGAGGGGAATTAGCAGAAGCTGAGGAACAGCCTGTTAAAAGCATACAGGCAGATGAAAGATTACTACAGCAGGCACCTGCCAACTTGTGGGCTAAACATGCAAATGAAGTAGGTATAGTAAAGTCAGCAAAACCATTAAAAATAAAATTAAACCCATCAAAACCTCTCCCTAGAGTTCCACAATATCCACTAATGCCAAAAGGAGAGCAGGGAATCAAACCTGTAATTCAGTCTCTGATACAGCAAAAAATAGTAATACCAGCTAAAACCCCACATAATACCCCTATTTTCCAGTAAAAAAGCCAAAAAAAGATACTTATAGATTTGTACAAGATTTAAGGGCTGTAAATTTACGCAGTATTGCCTACTGTTCCTGTTGCTCCACAACCAGCAACAGTACTGAGTTGCATACCACCTACAGCTAGGTGCTTTTCTATAACAGATTTATGTTCAGCATTCTTTTCTATAACTATTCACCCTAACAGTCAGCTTCTGTTTGCTCTTACCTATCAGGGACAGCAATATACCTGGACACGGTTGCCACAAGGATATATTGAATCTCCTTCATTATTTTCTCAAATTCTAAAAAAAGATTTGGAAAATATGACATTTCTGGGTGGGTCTGTGTTAGTACAATACATAAATGATTTATTAATAGCATCACATTCTTTTCAGCAATGTCAGGAGGACACCCTGCATCTTCTGACTATCCTTGCAAAATTGGACACAAGGTGTCTAGAGAAAAACTGCAATTGTGGTCACCTCAAGTACATTATCTTGGTCATTTAATATCTCAGGGAAGCAGGCAGGTATTACCATCTTGTATTGGGGCAATATCTAAGGCCCCACATCTGACTACTTAGCGACAGCTTAGACCTTTCCTAGGTATGACAGGATACTGCAGACAGTGAATCCCTAACTATGCAGAAATTGCCAAATCCTTGAAAAATCTCTTAAAGCAGGATGCACCAGAGCCTCTATTTGAAATAGTAAAGAAGAAAATTCATTTCAAAATTTGAAACAAGTTTTAGCTACTGCCTCAGCTTTAGGGTTACCAAACTATGATAAGATTTTTATTTTATTCTGCCATGAAAAAAATGAATTTGCTCAAGGATACTTGCACGGAAACATGGGGCAGCTATCATCCATTATCTTATTACAGCACAGCACTTGATTCTGTTGCAAAAGGTTTTCCACCCTGTTTAAGGGCAGTTGCTGCTGCTGCCATTCTGTTTAATCTTGCACAATTGCTGGTGCTCGGGCATGATCTCACAGTAGCTGCTCCTCAGTCTGTATCATCTCTTTTGCTTAAAATGCAAACTCAACTACTCTCGACTGCACGTCTAACTAAATATAAACGCACACTTCTTTCTGATCCATCTGTTTTTGTGATCAGCTGTCCTGTTCTAAATCCTGCATCTCTGTTCTCTACTGCTGAGGATGGTAAAGAGCATGATTGTGTGTGTGTGTGTAATTAACTATTTGGTTTCTCCTAGAAAGGACTTAAAGGACACTCCTATATCCAATGCTGACCTGAACTTGTTTGTGAATGGTTCCTGTGAAAAAAAATCAAAGGGGGCAACTGACTGCAGGAGTAGCTGTCCGCACCAAAGAAACAATATTGTTGCAACAAAGATTAGAGGTGTTCACTCTACTCAAATAGCTGAATTAGTGGCTTTGCAAAATGTTTATGCATTAGCCAAAGACAAGGTGGCCAATATTTTTACAGACAGCCGTTATGCTTTTGGGGCGGTACATGATTTTGGGCAACTTTGAAAAGAGAGATGGTTTTTGACCTCTTCAGAAAATCAAATTAAAAATTCAGAGTACATAAAATCATTGTTTGATGCACTTTTGCTACCTAAGAGACTGTCTGTAATCAAATGTTGTGTACATCAAAAAGGTATAGATATTATAAAAAATGGTAATTTAGCAAACCAAGCTACTAAACAAGCAGTAGTAGAATGTTGTAAAAGTCTGTGTATGTTGACTATAACAAACTACAACAGGAATGATGTGTTTGATTTTAAAATGTTGACAGCTTTTCAAGCTGAAGCATCACAGGAAAAAGTTCAGAGGTGGCTCAAAGATGAATGCATAAAATTTTTCTGATGGCATATTGCGACATCTGGACGGCCAACTGGTGGCACCTGCCTCTTTGCTACCTTACCTGGTAAGTGCATATCATCTACCAGGCCATCCAAGTAAGACAGCTTTATTTAATCAAATTACCCAAAGTTGATATGCACCTCATTTCTCCTCTTTGATACTTCAGTATGTAAATCAGTGTGGTATATGTCAAGGGTATAATGCTAGTAAAAATGCCAGCAGTAAGACTGCATGTTTACCACCACCCTGGAGACCTTTTGTTAATGTGCAGCTGAGCTTCATCCAGATGCCAAGGACTAGCAATCTACAATTTATTTCAGTGGCAGTGTGTATGTTCTCAGCATGGGTGGAAGCTTACCCATGTCGCAAAGCTGATGCAGCTACAGTTGTAAAAAAACATATGTATGATTATATACCAAAATTTGGTGTACCCTGTACTATCAACAGTGACCAGAAAACACATTTTAATAATTCATTAGTAAAAAAATTGTGTAAAATTTTCAATACTAAGTTGAGTCTTCACTGTCCCAACCATCCACAGTCATCTGGATTAGTGAAAAGCGTAAACAGGACCCTTAAAAATAAAATTTCAAAAATTTATGCTAAAACCCACTTAAAGTTGCCCAAAGCCCTTCCCTTAGCATTAATGATTATGAGGGCCTCACTAACTGCCACCAGGAAGTTGACTCCATATAAAATATTAATGGAAAGATCCATGGCCCTTCCAGCTACCACTCCCATAGAAAATGACGATTTAACCTTGTCAAATAATGCCATGATTTCATATTGTAAAAACTTGATTCGTATTTTGCATCAGTATCATCAAACAGTAAGAGCAGCATTACCCAAGCCTCCTGACCAGCCTTGTCATCAACTACAATTGCGTGATTGGGTTTACATCAAAAGTTTCCAAAAAAGAAAACAACGGCCTCAGCCAGAGGTAATAGGATCTTTTTCAAATACTGCTAATGACCCTGACTGCTGTTTGCTGTGCAAGACTACCAATGTGGATCCATTCATCTAATTTCAAAAAGACCTGCTGTGTGGGGACCCCAGACAAATCATTGCAGCCAACAGAGGGAAATCAAGGTGTGACAAATAAATCATCTGCCCAGTAAAAAGTCAACTTCAGCAGCAGTCCATGATAAATCCAGTGACAACAGGTACCCTTATTTTTTTTCTGCTGTTTCCTTCTATAAATGGTTAAAAAAAAATAGTTTCTTGCTGGTTCTTCAGCAATATGCCATAAATCTAAATATAACCAACTGTTGAATATGTTTGCATATACAGTACCTCATCATTCTACGGCAGAAATTCCTATGATTCCAATCCCTGCATCACAGGTGTCATTTAAAAAAGACCTTAATAACACCAGTCTAACCTCGTGTAATGTAACTGATTTTTCAAAGGTTGTGTCTCTTCAACTTGCAACCACACATCATGGGGACACATGTTATGCCCAAAATGGGACTGTAACAGTAGAAAAAAGCAAATGTAATGACACCAGGTATAGAAGTGTGTTAGACTCTTTGCACTTAAAAACTATGACTGGAGGCATGCCATGGGCATAATAAGGGACCGTTACTACATCTGCGGTAATCATGCCTTCCCCTGTTTGCCTACAAACTGGTCTGGATGTTGCTTTGTGGACTACATTACTCATGCTATTCAGCATTTCAAAAGCCCATCAGCAGGTAGACTAAAAAATAAGTGAGCAATCCACTGGGCAGTGGAAGTATTTTTCGTCTTTAATCCTGGGTATAGAGTGCAAAGGACAATGTTTAAAATCACCATGCTTGCTCAAATTCTACAAAGAGTAGCCAACAAAACTTTGTATTACATCAGAATGGCAAATCAAAAAATAACTAAAATGCAAACTGTGGTGTTACAAAATGGAATGACACTTGATATAATGCTTGCTGCAAAAGGGGGACCATGTGCCCTCATAGGGAGTCATTGCTGTTCATATATTAGTGACTATCATGATAAACAAAACAAATGACAAATTTCATAGAGCAAAGGGCTAAAAATTTAGACAGCACATCAAAACAATGGACACTTTTAAATGGTTGGACAATATTTTTGGTAACTTTAAAACTAGCATAATCCAGGGTATTGTCATTGTACTTTCTATTATATTTGTAATCATTTTGGTATTTTCTATTCTAAAGGCTGTAATTACAAGATGTTTAACTTCACCTGCACATAAAATGCCATTGCACATACCAATAAATGACAGTTCTATTTTAACAAATAATAATAATTATTATTATGCTAAAGCTTATTTTATCAAGTTAAAAAAAAATTATTTATATATATATATATATATAATATATAATTACATGTATTGTATGACACTAATAGTGTCAAAGGGGAAAAACTGTTATGAAATAAAATCAGCTTATTAAAATGTATATTAATTTCAGTTTCACTAATGATTCCATAATGTAATTGTTAAAAAGCAAATATAATTGTATGCAGGACTGTGAAGAAATACAGGTTCATAAGCTAAAGTTATTGTTGTGTTTTAACTGCATTCTTTTAATATGTAACAAAAGAAAGTGTTGTTGGAGCAGAGACATGTTAGAGGCACATTAATGACTATAAAAGGAATTTGTTAGCCTGACTACTCCAGGATAGGAGTGTGTTGTTGCTAGAAAAAGTTTAAAACATCCAAGGTCAAAAAACAAAACCTCTTGATGCAGGTGGGTCATGTAAAAAAAAGGTGTTCACGTGAAGTCCGAGTCAAAAATCACGAAGGAAGAGAACATTTTCAAAGTCATTAATTTGCTGCAGTTATCGTAAATGTAAAAGTTTGCATGCATGTGTGTGTGTGTATGTTCGAGTTTGAATATGTGCCTGTGTGTGTATGGGAGAATAATTGTGGGGATGGACTGCCAGTGCCCAAGTGAGCAGCAGTTTACCACTGCGACTTTCTGATTAACAATGATCTGCATTTTGCAGTACTGTTATTTAGAGATGTGGGAATGTATTGATAATGAGGTCCTACCTCACTGCAGCTAACATGTCTCTGAATAACAAATTACTGCATTGTGGGAACAGGGCCTGACTCCCTTCAGGCCCTTTAATGAATTTCTGGGAATGTCTGCAAGCTAATTTCATAACATGTTTTGTTAAAAAATGTTGTCCATAGAATTTTCAGATAATTGATATCTCCTATAAGAATAAGGATTTTTCATATTTAACTTTTTACTCACATCTGATAAATGTTCTGAGTGCTTTTCTGGGTCTATTATTTATTTATTTATTTAGTTATATTATTTTATTTGCATTTAGTTTACTGGGAAAGTCCACTGGGCCAAGATAACCCATTTTCAATGGAGGCCTGGGGAGACAAGCTCCACAGTACAAGAAATTAACAGTTTGAATTACAAAATTGAAATTACAAAGAAAAAGTATATACAAAGTGTAGAGAAAAGCTATGAGTGAAATGTACAAAAGTATAATCTGAACAATAGTATAATCTGAACAATCAGCATAAAGTAAGGATCTACATACCTTACTGTGTCTATAATCTTTATACAGTAATACTATCTCACACATAAACAGTGTTGACAAGAAATAGGGTGGCATACATATTCTAGGGGGGCTTGATGCAAGTACACCTCCAGCATGAGGAAAAGTGATTATGAAGGTAAGTTTTGAAGTAGGTGGGATTTTGAATTGTTCTAATGGATAGAGGCAGAGCATTCCAGTTCTTGGCTATTGGGAATGAGTAAAGAAGCTGGCCAGTTGGGAGGTCAGGTTTATGAACCTGCAAGAGCTTCTGATTTCCTGATCTAAGGGGCCTGTTTGGGTGGTAGTAGTTGAATTTAGAGCTCAGGGCAGGACAGTGTTGGGTTTTGAAGAGTATTTTTGTGGGCTTTGGTTAGTTGCAAGTAGGCGAGCAATTTTACTGTAGCATGTTTCAAGTTTGGATTTAGAAGAACTTTGGATACTGGTAAGTAGAGGGGCACTGTAGATGAGAGAGATTAGTAGGTATGTTGTGGCTAGGGTTATTCTTGTGAATGGGCTTAGGAAGTTCTTAAGTCTATAAAGGATTCAAAGTTTAAGATTTGTTTTGTGAATGCTATGTTGTATATGCAGGTGGAATTTCATGTGTTCGCCAATAATGACTCCGATGAGCTTTGTGTGGTTGATGTCTTCTATTAAAGACTTATTATGAGAAAAGATAGTGAACTCAGTTTTGTTTAAGGGGCCTGTTTTTATAGGGGTGAAAAGTATGACTTTGGTTTTATTTCAGGGCTAGGTAGTTGTTGTGCATCCAGGATTCAGTGGAGGAGAAGGCCCTTTGAGTTAGTAGAAGTAAGTCAGAGGTAGAGTTGGCAGAATAGACAATAGTATAGTCATCTGCATACTGAATGACAGATCCTTAAGATAGTGATGAGTGGAATTGTTTATGAATATGCTAATAGGATTGGTCCAAGTATGGATCCTTGGGGAATGCTGGTGGAGGTGTTAAGGAAAGAAGAGATGGAGTTTTGCCATCTGACAGCCTATTGTCTTTCATTTAAGTAACTAGAGAACAAGTTTAATGTATGGAGGGAAAGTGATCTTAGGGAGTTGGGTGATGAGTAAATGGTGAGAAACAGTGTTGAAAGCTTTGGATAGGTCAAGGAAGAGTGCAGAGACAATTTTGCCAGCATCATGGGCTCTGTTTCCTGTATCCATAAAGGAGAAAGGGGTAGTTGTAGTACTATGGCCAGGTCTGAAGCCATGTTGTGAGGGTGAAATAATTGCTTGTCTAGAAGATAGCAGAGAAGTTGAATTATTAATGCATTTTTCTAAGATTTTGGAGATAGGAGAAAGAATTGCAATGGGTCGGAAGTTAGTAATGTCAATATTATTACCACCTTTATGGACAGGATGGCTGAAGGTCTTTTGGAAACATAGGACTCAAGGATGGACCCATTTATGAATATCCTTATGGGGTAAGAGATACTGTCAGCAGCAATTTTTAGATATTCTGAGAGTAAATCATCAGGGACATTGGAACAAGGTTTTAGCTTTAGTAGTAATTATTTTATAGTTGAGGTTGGGCTGGGTTTTA
This sequence comes from Protopterus annectens, assembly GCF_019279795.1. Lineage (NCBI taxonomy): Eukaryota > Metazoa > Chordata > Ceratodontiformes > Protopteridae > Protopterus > Protopterus annectens. Next base: position 1,804,261,003 of record NC_056733.1, on the reverse strand, counting down.
GGGTAAAGGTAGAAAAGGGGTGGGTATTGGGTTTTTGTGAGTGTTGGGTGTAACTAGGGGACGGGTGGTGGGAGATCTATATGTGGATGTGTGACAAATGGAGTAATTTGTGAGAATTTTGCTGTAATGTCAGTAATGGAGTTGATAAAGAAGGTATTAAAAAGGGAGGGCATTTCTTCAGGACATTTTCAGGGTGTGGCGTTCCTACAAGGATCAGGTATTTGAACTATAATCCCTTCAAGCTCATCTGAAAATTTTCAGTAAAAAAGTATGATGTTGTCTTGTGGACACATGAATTCACATCACCTCATTTGATGTTCATTCTTGAATTTTCATATTTGGTGAAATTGTATAAGTGTTGGCCTTCTGTATTCCATGTTTTAACAATAGTAATAATGTTATAATTTTCAGTATATATTAATCCCCTTAGCACATCAAATTTATCCCCAAGACTCTCAGCATTGCAGCAGTAATGTTTTCGAGCTGTATTGGGACTTCTGTGACTACTGCTAATGTATTGCATTTTTGAATGTAAATTTGGTTTTGTGTGTGCTAAGTACAAATGTTCATCTACACTGTTTTAGATGTAATCTATCAGTTGCATAGAATATGTGATCATGTATATAGTCTTCCCAATAAACTATTAATTTAACATTGTCCACTAAACAGAATTTCCTTTGCCAGTGATTAAAGATGTGTGCTTTTGTAAATAGATAATATGACTGTTTTGATGATGGTATAATTTCACAGACAAAGTCTGTTTATGATTCTTACAATTTTTCAGTTATATTATTCATATAATTTAAGAGTGTATGGTGTAAGTCACTTCATTCAGCATGAGTAGCAATTAAATAGTAGTTAGTTATGGAGTCAACTAGCTGATATCAATCGATTTAAGACATACAAATGCCAAAACTGAGATATTATTTTACGTATACTACTAAATCATCATATAGCCTGGTAAATCATAGAGTCACTGAATAAAAGAATTTCATTTCTGATGTATTTGTATCCTCCTAGTGCATGTTTTTTTTTAATTTCTTCATTATTATTTCATTATGCTAGCCATCAAGGCCAACATCATGTGTGCATCTGTTTCTTTTTCTATTCCTATCCCTGCTGTCTTCTAGTCTATTGTTGTATTATGCTTTGGGTGAATTCCTTAGCCCTAAAAAGATTATCTTTTTCAATATCAGTTTCTATAATTGGCATATTACTTTTCTTCAGGATTATACTAGATAACTGATCTGTCATTGATTGTTGTTTTTATAACAATGTTAGGTTATACACTTCTATACTCTGGTGGTACCTTACTCTCTCTATTGTGTTCCATATGTCCTTTGATTGAATTTATCACTGTTTCTTCATTCTGTACCTAAACATTTAAGGAAGTTTGTTGTTGAGGGGGATTTCTGAAATGAATTTATTCTTTTTGCACTGAACTTGAGTTGGATCAGAATCATCTGCTTAGAAGTTTTCCTTATCAGTTGACAGGCCACTTACATTTTCTATTATCAATGAGTGAGAATTAGAAAAAGTGGCAATTTTAATATCTTGTTTCTTGTACCTTCGTTTTTCTTATTCAGGCATCTTTCTCTCTGTGTGTTTTGAAATGACTGCTGAATGACCTACTGTGCTTATATTTGTTTTATTTTTAACTTTCTTACTCTTATCTCCATTTAATTTTTTGTTATCTTGATTACTGATAGCAGCGTTTTCTTTTAATCTGTTAAGCCATTAATTAATAAATTCAAATAATGTCCTTCGGGCTACATCATTATCATACATATAATTTAAGATTTTATTCTTTATAATTCTATCAAGTTCTAGTATGTGTCTGCAGTTGTCAGATAACTCAGATCTTTTGAAGTAGATTTAGTATATAAGCATCAACAATAGGGTGCCCTAATGTACTTATTTTTAATCTGATCCTCTAGTACATATAAATTCAAACAGTCCATTGTGTAAATAATCAAAGTTTAAAGTTAATGTAGATATACGTTTGGAAACAGAAGTGGTTATTTCTGAGGGTTATAATTTAAAGAAAAGACTCTCTAGAAAAGCCTTGCTTTGTATAATACTGGTTTGAACAGGTGTATGTTTAAAGGTGCAAAGGATGGCCTTAAATCTCCCTTGACAGAGTAGTCATTTGAAATGAATTGAGACAATTCTGTGAATTACTGACAGGCTTATGGAGACATAAAAATGCCTTCAGATGCAGACTAGAGATAGCACTATTTTGCATTTTACCAGGTCACAGGTAGCAGACTTATGCATTGACTGAAATACTGGTATATGAGAATAACATGACAACAAACCAACAGAGCCACTAAACTGAATTTCACAGGCTCCTGAGTCTGAGTGTCAAATGTTCATACAACATAACTCCATACTGATATTCTCCACTGTGTGTGTGTGTGTGTGTGTGTGTGTGTGTGTGTGTGTGTGTGTGTGTGTGTGTGTGTGTGTGTGTGTGTGCGTGTGTTTTGTGTGTCTATATCTATCTACCCATCTATTGATCTACAGTTGCAGCTGTTTTCACCACAGGATGCTTATGTCACAGCTGAGATTTCAATATACATATGGTCCTTGGAGAATTACATTGAATTATCCTATAGATGAACTTGGGGAGGTCAAATATTAGCAGAATTTAGTGCATTTCACTTATTTAAGAGCAGAATGTGTGGGGCCCTGACCTCCAAGTGCTTTTTGTTTTATTTTAGTTTTTTAATGTTAGAAGTGGCATGATCATAAATGTAATTGTAATTGTAATGCGTTTTGATTCAATTGTTTCTGATCAGAGATAGATAGATAGACAGACAGATAGATACCAGATTCTTAGTACCATGCAACAACACTTCTACACTTTATTAAAAGCAGAGGCATGGGTTTTGAGGTAAACTAGAAAGAAAATATGTTCATTCAGAATATTACATCAATAGCATAAGTGCACGATAAAACCAATTAACCAGCAGTTGTGCACAAAGTAATCAGGGGCACTCATACCTGGAGTAAATAATTTCTGAATCTCCACGAAAAAGTGTTCTTTAATTTAAACAAGACATGGAAAACACTACCAAATTTAATTTTAGTATAATGCTTTCATTATAAAATAAAAATGAAAAGAGACTTCATCAGAACTAACATAGCACTGTGGTATCTCCCTTTTTACAACCATTCTCTTGTAATCATGTCCCATACTCCACAACAAACAAAATAAAGTTTTAAAGTGTTTCTTACATAGATAAATTGTTATGATAGATAAAATAAAATCTTGTAGTAAAACCATGTATGCACTTTCATTTAATGAAAATGCTGAACCATTCCAATATTGATGTTAGGAGAGCTTTTCATTCAATCTATATGTTTTCTGCTCTTCATTTTAATATAGGCATTATAGAAATGTAATGACTGATTCCTGGGAGTGCAGTAGGATTTGATTTTAATTGCCATAGCAATTCTTGGTATTCAACAGTTGTTTCGCACCCCCACCCCCTATGGATTCAAATCTACTTATAGGTTAATGTATAAAATGGTTCTGGCTAATGAACTGAAGTAACTTAAATGATCTACACTGATGTTGTTACAATAATTGTATTTCAGGTAAAGATGGCTTAGGGAGTATGGTAGAAATTAGGTGCTGTTGTAGCAGGTTAGGTTATGTATGAAGCAGATTCTAAGATTGAGAAGATATTCTTAAACGTTAGTCATTAAAGCTGATGAACTATATACGATTAACTACATAATTACATGATAGTTGACGCATTATAAAAAAGCCATAACAGCCAAATAGCACTGGTATATACATACTACCAAGAACCAAACTGGATTTGTATATACACGTTTGATCAAAAATCAAAATTAAATACTTTCATATTAACTATTCTAAAGACTTCATCAGAATTCAGTTGGTAACACATCAAAACAAGATATATATATATATATATATATATATATATATATATATAAAATTCCAATGACATAATAATGATGTAATCATTCACATGGTTAAACAACACAATTAATTCCATCTTATGTGAAGGTCTCGCCAGCTTACTTGTAACCATTTAGGTTGGAGTGACAGCTTTGTTTAGTAGTAGAGTGCAAGAATGAAATTTGGTTAAAGTTTGATATGATTGCTTATGGAGTAGTAGATTTCTTGTAAATATACAATTTTGCCTTTAGGAGATTTAATAGTGGATCTATATACTGTAACCAAGTTATTTTTAGTAAACTGTCTATCAAATCAGTGTGCCATTTCTATGTCAGGCATATGAAATGGCTTTTACATTGCTGATGGCCAGCAGTAAAGAGCAAAACATGCTCTTTCTTTAATAAAACATCAAGTGAATTTAATGTATGTGTTTAGTGCTAGTAAGTTAAAAGTCCTATGCTGAGAAATATCCTATGTTATAGTAAAGAGGTGTGCCAGAACTTGTTATATTTACCAGTGCAATTTGCATGTACTTGCCTAAATCAATCAATCCTTGTTAAGAAAAATACACAGATGTATAAAGTGATTGTTTTGTCCTACAAATTCTTACTTCATACATATAGCCAGTAATGCTCCAGACTACAAGTAATTTAAATTGTTACTTAGCTCCTGCAAGTGTATAAATTCTGTTTAAAATAATGCCATTTTTTTATGTTTTCAGGTAAGCAACTGCCTGTGAGTTAGTGTTTAAGGTACACTCAGACCTAAGTGTAGAGTGCAGTCATGTAACTAATGCAGGGATCTTGGAAGAGCTTAAAACTAGCCCAGACTGATCAGTGTTAAATAAAACTAATCACTCTTATAGATAGTAACTGGATATACGACACAATACTTTATTATGAGAGCAAGAATTTCTATGAAGCTGTGGAGATTTACTTAAGTGGATTAACACAAGCTATATTGCTTACAATAATCTTTCTAAAGGAAAGAAATGTTAATACATGATAACAGATAAATACAGAGTATGGATCCTATATAAAGTGACCATGAGTTCTACAGCTGTAATGTGTGCAGATATTTCAGTTCTCCGACTCCCAGTGTCTGTAGTTTTCCTACGGCTATTTCAAAGAGCATAATGCATTTGAAGCAATGACCAGATCAGGAACTCAGTCAGGATGAGCATCACTTTGTCTTAATTGGTAATGCTCTTTAAACTTCACTGGGCAAGATTTAATTCTTCCCATCTGCATGAAGGATTGGAGTTGTAAGTATTGTGATATCAATAAATAATGACTTAATGAAGTTATTTTTTTCCAAATGATGGATATATTATTGACATAGTACAAACTAGAACATAATACAAGCTAGAGTATCATTTGTATCTCAAATGCTAAAAATTAGCCAGACTTAATTACAACCTTATTTGGTTGAAGCAAATTTTATATGTTACTCCAACCAAGAAAATATTACATGATTCATCCAAAGAGCTGTGCCTTGCAAATTATTTTTTTGAGTAAAACATTTGAAAACTGTTTCAAATTCTATTGCTGTGACATTTATTATTTGACTATTCTTTAACCAAACATAACTATCAATTTGTTGCTACTTCTAAATATGTAATTTCAACATTTAATTTTAAGATGGGTTCATCAGTTTACCATCCTCTTAAAATCATAATGAATTTTTATTCTCATTGTTTGACTTTTTTGTAAAAATGGATTTAATTAATTCTCTTTTCTGCAAATTAATGGCATTTGCTATAAGTGTCCTATGACCACCCATTCATTTTTACATTGTACCAATTAATACACTTAAACTAATCTCGCCCAGACTTATTTTGGACATATTTAAACTGCCCACAAATTACCACATAGGTGGTAATCCATTAAGTACAGAAGAAGTAATTAGGGACCTGGGGACCCAAGTTGATAGCAATTTCTCATTTGACAACCACGTGGCCAAAGTGGTTAGAAAAACATTTTATATAGCCCACCTAATCATGAAGGGATTCACATCTAGATCAGGGGAGGTCATCGTGCCTCTTTACTCATCCCTCGTCAGGCCCATAATTGAGTACAATGCCCCTTTTGGGATGTACCTTTTCAGACACCTGCAGCAACTGGAAAGACCCCAAAAGTACCTCACCAAGGGGATCAAAGGGCTCAAACAGATGCCATATGCTGCCCGGTTAAAGAAACTCCAGCTCTACTCAGTGGCATACTGCCTGTTCAGAGGCGATCTGTGCCTGACGTATAAAGCCATGTCCAACCCGGAATTAATGGACATGCTGCACCTCAGAAAATCCAAATCCCATCGAGCTACGTGCTCGAGAGACTTGAACCTCAGCACTGAAATAAATAGGACATGCTGGAGGGACAGATTCATAACCCAGAGGCTCCCTTCACTCTGGAATAAAATCCCAGTCCAGGTTAGGCAGAGTCCCTCATTGACTCTCTTCAAGAGGAATCTTGATGAGTGGATGGGAGATCGTAGGGTTACCCCGGGTATCACTTCTGTGTCACTGTTAGACAGAGGCACAGTATACTAACCTCGAAAAAGGGCATAGCAAAATAAATTTAAAATGGGTGGCGAAAGCCAAACACATTCTGGCTAGGCTTATAAATGCCCTAGGGCAGATAGCCTAGTATGAACCTATGAACCTATGAACCTAAGTAGATTTGTTTGTTTTATAATTCATAGCTTACACATATTATAAAATCTGTCACATTGCAAGAAAACTCTTGAGAGGGACTTAACATTTTGCAAGAGTAGAATCCATTTGTCCAAAAGTGCAAAATGCAATCACTTTTCTGCATTCAGAAATAAAATGAAATATTTTGGGGTTAATGATTACATCAATAATAACACTCCAAGCACAATCCTTGTAAACTTAGTCTGATATTACTTAATGTTAGATACCTAAAAAATTACATCCTTGAATTTTAACCAGATCTGTTAAGAAACAATTCAGATTTATGTATAACTAAAGGAACAATACTGAATTGGATTATTCTCCCTTCATATGTTACCCGCTCTGTGATACAAAATCATAAAACCTTGACTATGACCCACACAACAACAACTGAATTGCCAGTTTGACATAATAAGAACTTCACATGGGGGGTTCCAACACTAGCCCACCCCTAATGGGGAGCGGGAGAGGTGATTCTTGTCAACTGATCAATAGTGTACAAGAGGCTTGCACAACATTGAAAAGCCAGGACCAGGGGCATGAGCTTGACATAATCACACTAGCAACAGTGGCATTTATTAGCATGTGTGTGGTGGTGCTGCTGCTGACATCAGCCATGTGTGGGTGGGGTTAAGACTTAATACAAACATATGTCTGTCTATATTAATGAAGGCTTCCTCTTGCACTCTAGGACAGGCAAGGGAAGTGGCAATGATAGGAGCACGGTGAGCTATTTGGGAGCCTATAAGGCTGCAGGGAATAATGACAGTCTGCTGACATATATGTATATGTTCAGTGGCAGTAAGATCAACATGAAGAGCTGAGGTGTCTTGTAGCCATAGTGTAGACCCTTCGGCTGCTGCTTAATATCGTGTGACAAAGATCTGTCAAGACATTAGCTGGCAATAGGTGGCAAGGAAGGCAGAAATTCTGTTAGTGACCAATGTCAAGCTACATTCACATATTCTTGGATTACAGGTCCCTCCATCCTGAATCAGTGGTCATGATGTCACTGATATACAACAAATGACCTAGGACTCACTAGAGGAATGAGGAAGACTGATAACTGGCAGGAGGGCATATCAAAGGCATATAGGAGAAATGGTAACCATATGAAATGTTAGGGCCTACTAGATTAAGTCCTGAAACTTGGAGGTTGAATAGCTAAAAAAGCGGAGTTACATATACCAAGTCTGAGATGGCCATTTCCCAGAATATTCCACTTTCTCTGAGGTGCGGTGATCTCAGAGTGGGTCTATACTCTATATGTGCATGGGTGTGTAGGGCTTACCACACATAATGGGGATCCAGGGGGTTCTTCCCTACAAAAAAAGAAGTTTAAACGAGAAGTGGGATGTTTGAGATTCACTCTTCTTCTGGGTTTTTGGTCTTTCTTTTTATATTTATCTTTTATTAATTTTTTTTAGCTTGTTGGCACTCAGCCGTTTGACTGTCAACATTTCAGTTTGGAACCATTAAAATATATGAATTATTAAGTGATTTTAATTAACCAGACACATATTGGACAATTTCATAAAGATAATAACTGCAGTTGGTCTAGTTTTAATGCAAATAAAACTATCAGCCAAAAAATGTCTAATCTTAAACAGCATGTATATTTGGCTAAGCAAGTACATATTATACCCATTTAAAGGATTTTGATCATGACATGATATATTTTGAAAGTGGACAAATAATGTGGTCAAATATCTCATGTAACAGTGGGCAAGCAATTAGTGAATCTATATCTGGTGTCTACTGGAAGGAATATTTAACTTCTAGTTTAGTTATAGTTATAACAGATCACAGAAAAACTTACTTTTAGATCATATAAGAAGGGTATCAGTATTATTTATCATACATGACTGCTACTATGCTGAGAGGTGATTTATATTTATAAAGGAGTGGAAATTAATGAAGATGTGCACCCATAAGAGTCACTAGTATATACAGATATAATGACATAATATTGACTGTTACAAACACACACACACACACACACACACACACACACACACACACACACACACACACACACACACACACACACACACACATATGTATATTAAACTATATTAATATATAAATATAACTATGTATATAGATAAATATATAAATAGATAGATATGTGTTTGTGTGTGTGTGTGTGTGTGTGTGTGTGTGTGTGTGTGTGTGTGTGTGTGTGTGTGTGTGTGTATAGGGAAAGAGTTCAGCCTTTGAAAGGCCTTATGTGGTTCTGAATCACTTGCGTTGTGTAAATACGGCTTTGCTCACACAAGCCAACATTTTTATTATTATCATGTTCTTTTATGTCGACAATAGTAAATCTCTAGATTAAAGATGCATTCCAGATGCCGTTTTGATTACCTTACTAAGGTTTTTTGATAGTATCCATCATTTATATATTATGACAAAGTTTGGCGATGGGAAGATTTATAGTTGCTTTCTTAACTAGAGTATACAATTACTTGTCTTTAGATTAATTTTTTTAACAAGGTATAACTCACCAGGCCTATATATAGTTATCAAAATATCTTTTGTCATTTCTAATTGCATCATTTCACATTCAACATGTTCACAGGTTCATAGGTAAGTACTAGGCTCGCTCCCTTTGTGGGCCATTTTAAGCCTAGCCAATCTCCCTTTTTTCTGCTCAAAGTAATCTATCCCATTTGATTATAGAGTGGCCTTACCCATTCCATGGTCAATAATTATATAACACCCATAATGAGAATAACTGGGATCGCACAATAGATATTTTAAGGGGACCCAGTGTATGGGATAAAGCATTTAGGAGCTGCCTCTCTCCATTAATAGTACAGGAGGCATTTCTTGGGGGAAATCTTCTGACTTCTATCCATGGATCAGTGTTCCACTGAAACAAGGACAGGGACGAGCTTTGTTTTATTTGAATGGAGAATCTGTTCCAGAGCAGTGGTGTCCTCTATGAGATATACCTGCCATTCCAAACCATTCTGTTGATGTTGCAGAAAAGGTTTAAAGCTCTAGACTTGAGTATTTCTGATGCCATTTGATTAGCTAATATGCAGTAAATCCATCAGAAATGGGTCAGAGGATGCCTTATATTCAAGTCACAAGTGACTGTTAGCCGTCTATACGATACTGAGTGTTGTGAAAGGGCTTTGAGTCAGTCCACGTAGGACATGTTGTTTAGGCCTTGTATCGTTTTAGAGAGAGATTTCTGTGTATTGCATGTATTAAGCTGAATGATCACAAATCTCCTTAGTTAATAATTTTGTATGATTTAAGTACCATTGAGATTGATGATGCAGAGCTGGGCTTCAGGTTAAACATATCAGTGTATAAGAATAGCATGCATTGCTTTAAACAACATATTAATCAAACCTTCTTCAAATCACAAAGCTGTGCTGATCCTTGTAAATGTTTGGTGCATGCACTCTTGGAGTATGTGTATATACATTACACACACACACACACACACACACACACACACACACACACACACACACACACACACACACACACACACACATACACACACACACACATACACACACAAACACACGTACATTTATATGTTACACAGGAGTATTTTTGTGCTGCTCAACATTCAGTTAGATTGCAGTTAATTACTCCATGTAGTACAGTTGGAGACCCTGGATGATAGATGACTGGGTGGCACAGCGGTGCAGAGGTTAATGCTGTCTCCTCACAGCAACAGGTTCTCTAGTTTGATTCTCGGCTGGGATACCTTCTGTGCAGAGTCTGCATGCCCTCCCTGTGTTCACGTGGATTTCCTCCTGGTACTCCAGCTTCCTCCCACATTCCAAAGACATGCATCTGGAGTGTTTCTCCCTGGTTCTCCTCTGAAAATAATCCCTGTCCTCTTTGGACTTTGCCAGTCAACAAATGTTAAATAAATAAATAAATAAAATCATTAAAATGATCAATAGTGATATAGTAAGCCTCAAAACACTAGATCCAATCCAGCTTGGTTTCATCAAGGGCAGATCATGCCTACTAAACCTAGTGGACTTCTTTGAGAAGGTCACCAAAGCAATAGATAAGGGTAAAATGGTTCACACTGCCTACTTTGACCTTGCCAAGGCATTTGACACAATACCCCACTTTGGCATTGTTGACAAACTCAGGAAGTTAGGTAGAAATGCTTATATCACACGGTGAATAGCCAAATGGCAAATAGACAGGAAGTTAGAAATGGGGAGTCCACCTCTACAAAGAGGCCATTCACAAGTGAAGTCTCTCAGAGATCAGTCCTTGGACAGCTCCTTTTTGGCGTTTACTTCTATGAAGTCAAGACCAATGTCAGTGGTCTCTGGTAGACAAAATTTGCAGATGATTGCAAATTAGGAGCTGTCACTGAATCTCACACTGGCACAAATGTTCTCCAAGAGGAGCTGACACAGACAAACAACTGGTGTCAAAGTCATGGACTAAAACTAAATGCCAAGGAATGCATAATAGTACCTTTTGGGAAGTCACCCATCACTGGTAACTATCATATTGACAACACACCCCTTAAAGCTGACCCAGTAGTCTGGAACTTAGCGACACACATAGTAATCTAGCCTTTGACAATCACATGTCTACAGTACTGAAGAAATCACTCTATGTTGTGCAACTTATAAACAAAGGTATGGCATCTAAGTCTAAGAAAGTCATTGTTCCACTATATTTGTCATTCATCAGACTTATCTTTGAGTACAATGCTCCTTTGGTATGTACCTAACCAGCCATATCCAGCAATTGGAATGTCCACAGAGGTTCCTCACTGAAAGAAAACAGTGCTTAAGTAAAATGTTCTATGCAGACAGCCTCAAGGCTCTATCCCTGTATTCTGTCTTCTACAGGCTTTTGAGAGGAGATCTATGCCTGACATACAGGGCATTGTCAGACCCCACTCTGATGGACCTCCTGTATACCTGCAAAACAAACAGCACCAGAATTACCCATTCTAAAGACTTAAACCTTGCCTGTGATATAAATAGGACCTGCTGGAGTGACGGGTATGTATTTCAGAGATTACTCCATCTCAGGAACAGTCTCCCCATCCATGTGAAGCATAGATCCTCCCTATTCCAATTCAAGTAAAACCTGGACAATTGGATGGGAGACAAAAGAATTCATCCCTGGTTTGACACCTATGTCTCTAATGGACATAGGCAACCTGTAAATGTTTCATCTCCCAGGCCCAAGCTTATAAATGTTTCATCTCCTAAGCCTCTGCTTCACTTATCAAGGGTATCAGAACTTGTCAGAGATTTAAGATGCAAGGCTAGGCTTAAAAAGGCCCTTGTGGTCATTAGCCTAGTAAACACTTATGAACGTAAGACATGCTAGTGCACTACAGCTCCTTACTCCATCAGTAGAGAATTAAACCCCAAGTGTGAACCAGACGATCCAGGTTCAACAGCAGCCCAAGAACTGGATATGCTGGCTGCACTGGGGTTAGTGTAAGGGTCTACATCTGCCCATCAGTTTTTAGGGGTTGGGGTAAGGTATGGGATTATGTTCAGGTATACCTACATCATAAACATTGGTGTAAACCAGTGCTAATAGTGAAAATGCACCAACAAACAGTGAGATATGCAGGGTAATGAAGGATGAATCACCACATAAAGGGATACTTCTTAATATTCATGACCATATGCCTGTATAGTCATGCATATAATTCAATAAACTATTGGTTATTATGTAAGAAACAAATCCCTCATGCAGCATAATTCACACTGCTAGTAGCTCATGCCTGTCTGCCTCTGATGCTGTAATCAATTTTCCCTTCTTCTCCCCCTTCTTATACTAAGGACTGATAGATAGACTATAGTCAGAGGTAGATACACTGGACAGAAAAGACTGGAAGAATCAAGATCATTATCATGCAGGTGAAAGTCATGCTGTCACAAAAGAGGAATACATTTGTAAACCATTTGGAGAAAGTGAAATTGTTTTACCATTTAAAGGCTGTTGCTTCACTAAACTGGCAGTATCTAAAAATCAGTCCAGATGAGTACAATGATATTAAAATAATTAATAAAGATTCTGTGTAGCTGGCGTATTGATGGCCTGATAAATTCAAGTTTATTAACTTATGAAATACCTATCTTTTGGAAATGTGCAATACTTGCTAATATAGAGACACAAATTATGGTGTAACACTTATATCAAGCTCATTTGCTAACATTCCATTACAAATGATGATGATATTTGGCAGCATTCAAAGCTGGGTAATGTAAACCAAGTCGACTGTAACCCTTGTTGAACAACCATTAGAGCTGCTACAAACCCATATTAAAGGTAAGGAATCGGGTAGAAGAAAAGGCTGCATAGGGCATTCAATAGTAAGGGGAATAAAATAGGGAGAAAGAAGCAAGTGCTGATAAACTTGTTCTGAGAATCATAGATTGTTGTTAAATCTAGATTTAAAGAAAATCAGATACGGTTGTATCAGTGTGCTTTAGTGTATTAAACAGCTAGTTACAGACTATTGTTTAAATCAGTAAGTGGTAAAAGTACATCCTGCCTTGGTTTACCAAGGAAACCAGTAGTTAATATTTGGTGATTGTCTCACAAAGCGGAAATTCTTTTTATTTAACTGCAGAGATTTGTAACATTATATAAAATTATGCTTAGTACTTAACACAAAAAGACAACACTTGCTGTAGATCAGTTACACAGCAGCAGTAGTCAGGCTAAGATATTCTCTGGTCAACAATATACAAGAAAAAATAGCAACAATACTGATAAAAAAATGTTGTTTAACCCTTTCTAATAAATGAGGTTTGGTAACAAACCAAGTTGTCCTGGGACATCTTCAGAAGGGGTTAGGCTGATATATTAATGGGAGTTAAGTGGGTGTGGGAGGTGAAAGGGTTAAATGGAGGGAGAGATGATTGGATGGAAATTAGATAAGGGTGGGGAGGGGATTAAGGGGTTTAGGCAAGTGTAGCTGGGTAAGTAATCACATTTTGGCGTGAACTTGCTAATTGCAGGTTTATGTCCATGATGACCAGTGGGTACTTGGTGTTGAGGTAGGCCTTGGGTTGAAAGTGGTGTGAATGAGGAGATGAGTTAACAAAAAAAAAATCAAATGTTGTGGGTGTGGATATGAAGGGTCTGGCTCTGGGATGTGGTTAGAAGTGGTCCCATGCGTTGTTAGTTTTCCTGGTATAGGATCCACTGGGATTGGTTCTGCCATACTGGTTAAGAATACCTTTCAATTTTTTTTTTTTTTTTTACTGGTTCATTTCTGGCCCAAGTTATCTGTACAGCTTCATTGGAGCTTGTTCGCGGGATTTTGAGGCCAGGGAGGGATGACTGTACACCTTGATTGAAGCTTGGGCACGGGCTTTTAAGGCCAGCGAGTAATGGCTGTTACAGTGTTGTCGATGCTCTTGTTCGCAGGCTTTCTGAGACAGAGAGTAATTGCTGTTATGGCCGCTTGACTAGACTACTGGTACAGAGGAAGAGGAGGCATGAGTAGTGAAATGCCTAAGGTAACTACAAGTTTTTTTACAGTCAGGTTGCGGTGGTGCTGCAGGTTGGTCTGGTGGATTTGGCATTAAAAAAAAAAAAAGACGGAAAAAAGGGAATAGTTGTACATTTCCCATCTGAGTGGCTGTTTCCATGGGTCATGTTTTCTGTCTGAGTAGCTGTTTCCAAGAGTCACATTTGAGACTCGTAAGTTTGGTTGACTTTAACATGCAGGCATTTTTTATGTCATCCTTGGTTGCTCTAGGAGTACATCAATGGTTCCTTGTGATCAGGGCAATATCAAATCTTGTAAGTCTGCATAGAAGAAAAAAGAAAAGCGTTCTCAGTTTGAGGTGTTTCTCCTCGATGGGGCCCGATTGGTTTTTGCAGGCTTTGGGCAGGCCAGTGTGATTGTTGTTGCCACACATGCTCGGTGGCAGTGACGGAGGGAAGGTTGGTGATCGTTGAATTGTATCTGACTTTGCTGAGCCATGGGAGACTTGAATTTACATTTTAATCACAATGCAGAACTCTATATAATCAGTAGTTAATTGCAAGTCCGTGTGCAGGAATGTATAAGATAAAAAAAAGCTGACATTTGCTGACCTAGCTATATGGGTTTATCTAATTATGGATATTTTGAATTCAAATCTCTGAAACAAGGTTTGGAATGATAGGTCTTAAGAGGACTTGAAATTTAAATTTATTAATGTCAGATCTTGTCAGGCTGTACATTTTGCTTTTGTACTAAAAAAAAAAAAAAAAAGAGCAAACATTTTTCTTGCACTCATTCGGGCACTCGAGGAAAATTTATTTGCAGGCAAACACTCATTAATGCTTCATGAATGGCCTAGTTATTGAAAGAAAGTATAATATTACTTTATTTATAATCTTCAGGCGAATTATATTTGTGGTTACTACAGTTATATCCATAAATATCTAGTATTGAATGTAATTTGGTGTCCTTCTTATCCATATCATATCCTCCCATTATAACAGCATGACTTATTTTATGATTTACTGCTTTTATATTGCACTCAATGTCTGGCAAAAAAAAAAAAAACAACTTTCTGAATGTAGCATTGCGCTGAGTTTCCGGAGCGGTACAAGTTGTTCCTACCCTTGTTTTGCTATGGCGCAGTGAATAGGGAGCAGTGCTATGACTGATTAGACTGGAAGCAAGTAACGGCTCAATGCCGTGTATGAAGCAGTACTTACATCTGTGATGGTGGCACACTACAGCCAGCTTCCATTACAGAGGTACATTTAGTGGAGTGAGGACTGTTGGTAAAAGCAGGTTTTAGAGGGAGTTAGAAGCTTTCCATAACGATTTTGCAGTTTCAAAAAAAAAAAAAAAAAGTTGCAGGTTTCTGTTAGCATTGCTCTCTCTCTGCATGCACGTTGCCACTTAGCTATAAGATGGAGGGGTGCTTTCGCAGAACGGGGACTTGAATGACAGTATTTAAAATCTGTCAGGGATTGCCCAACCCGTTTTCTCATTATTTTGACATTGTCCTTGATTTTTGGCTAAGAGGTTGAGGGCTCCATTCTTTTGCTGTCATTGAACAGTGTTCTGCTTAACAGACAACAGAAGTTATTAAGGTTAGGAACTTTCATCAATTGTCAGGTATTCATCTAAGTCATGAGCATTGTTGCATACTGAATTTTGTTATAAACAATTTTTGGTAAGTCACTGGTTAATCTGCAGGTTTACGTCACTAAATAATGATATACGCTGGTGTTTTAGGCTTCGTAACCTGCATGAAAATGCATGCGAAGAGAGCTCCATTCATTTTGCAACTGTCTAAGCTTATAAGAGACTCTATTTGATGGGGGGGGGGTTACAAAGAATGGCATTTACAGAGGGAGATGGTGGGGGACTCTGCATTGGTGGTTTGGTTATTCAGTTTTGGGGTGGATGGCTGGGTTATTTCCGGGGGCTGAATGGTACGTAGGAATAACAATGGCTTTCGCACATGGGTGTACCATTTGGGAATACCTCTCGGCTGTTACTGGAACTGTTACACCTTATGTTGCAGAGCACATAGCTTATCGGGCATGAAGGATTGGGTTTGAATTTAAGACGGGGGGGGTGGCAAGGTGTAACAGGTAGGGGGTATGCTGACTGCCGTATAGTTATATTAATACTTCATTTATTTGTAAATAGGGAAATGTTGATTCAATTTAATATTCAGTTGCAACATGTATATCTGTTGTGGCTTCATGGTAAACCACATTGTCTATGGTGTATAGGGTCCTGGGTTCAAGCCTAGCAGTGGCTGTTTATTTAGGAATTAATGACAGACATTTGAGCTTAGTACTTCATACCCTTCAAAATTCATGCAAATAGATAGTCTGTTAGTCTATCAACTTAATCCTTGCCCCTATATTTTGGGCCCTTGTCCCACTTTTACTTATGGCTTTGTCCAGACTGCAGGCTTTAAGAGTTTGTGAGTTATGGTTGTGTTATAAGGAGGCATTGGTTTCTCAAGGTTTGTTTCTAGCCACTGTGAGTCCCTGGGTTGCTCTTGGTTCCACTCCACTGCTGTACGTTTGACTACTTAAGTTACATATACTACTGGGTATGGTCTGGGTTACATCTGAGGTGAGAAATGTTTTTCTGTGGGCTTGCTGACCGGTGGGGGATGCAGCAGGTACTTTTTTGATGCTGGCTGGGCTTCGTCTTTATCTGATGATTGGACGTGATCCTGCTACTGCAACCGGTTCTATCAACCTTTTAAGTTTGTAAGAGGAATATTTAAAATACTACCTGACTGTACTTAGTAGGCTGTTAGTCAGCTATGATTAGGTTTGCTGCATTGTGTTCATTTGTTCCATATTGTGTTGGTTAGTGCACCTCATTTGGAGATTTGGAGATGGAAGGTTAAGAGCTAGGCTCATGGTTTTACAATATAAGTTAGCTTGGCTTATACAGGGTGCTAATTAAGGTGGTCTGGAATCGCAGGGTTACCTCGGTTGTGGATATTGACAGGTCCCTTCATGTGTGGGGTTTAGTTTTAACATACTCGACATGTAGTTAAATTTATCTTGGGTATTTGATAGGGTCATTGAAAGCATAGTTTCTGTTATGGCTGCTTCATCATAGATGTGAGTGGCGGTGGTGCATTCCTTCCCAGGTTGGCAGGATAGGTTGTCCTTGAAGATGTCTTGGAATGTGTGTTATGTATTTTGGATGTTTTACGTGTCTTTTCTTTCTTGCAGGGGGGGTCTTGTAATGCTGCTACTATAATTTGGAATAGGTGGGTATCAGGTAGAGCCTTTTCTTTACATATTAGAGGATTTACTTTTGTCCTTTTCTTTGTAGATGGTGGTTTGCCGAAAACCTGCTGTGGTGATACACAGGGAATTCGCAGGTGATGGAAACAGTGGCGAGCGAGGAGGTTACACATGGGAATGCAAGGTGGCAACAGTTACTGACTGAAGTAAGTGGATTTCAAAGTCGAGTTTTGGTAGAGGATTTACACTACTAGCCAGGGAAGGATAGGCATTTGAGTTGGTGCTCTCAGGGTTAATTACCATTCAGTATGTTAGATCAATGTCTGAAAGTTGTCCCTGAGTTTGGGTGTTTGCAATCAATAGTAAAAGGGAGCAACAGACATTGGTCATAGATAAGAGTTTGGGGTTCCTGTAGTTGGCTGGATGAGGTTACAGGTAATGCATTTTAGTTGGCGCTCATTAGGCATGTTAAGGTGGATGGGGTTCAGGTAGGTGGCATGAATGACAGTACTCTTAGTATCATAGGAAGTTATTAGGCTACTGGCTCTGGGATGATTACAAGCTAGACAAGTCTGACTCTTATTTTTGGGGATATGAGTTGTAGCAGCAAAAAAAAATAAATAAATAAGAAAAGGGGGGGCTGGTTCCATATTTTGGTGCAGAGTTTGGCATACAATTGATGGGGTGGCAGGGGTCCTTATCAGTGCCTCCATGTTAAGTAATTATTGGTATGTGTGCACATAGAATTTATTGTTTTCTTTTCTTTGCAGATTGGTGAAGGTCAGAAGGGCACATTTTTGATAGGATGGATGTTCTTGCCACCAGAATGGGGCACAATTTGGGGCTGAGTAATCACCTTATTAAGGCATATTAGAGCTTTGTGTTCAATTTAAGTGAAGAGACCCTTCGAGGGGAAAGGCTAAGGACAGGCAGTAGTTAAGGATGGTTAGTAGTTGAGTGTTCTGGTTTGGATGGTTGCTAGGTGGTCTGAGGATTCTAGTCCAAATTGTCATTTTGGTAATGAGTGAACTGGGGTTGTTTATGGCTGGGCATGTAGAATACTTCATTGGTAAGCATAAGTGTGTTTACAGGACCTAGGTCAAGGGGTGATGGTTTTCTGCCTTTTAGGGTTAGGGCATTAAAGTTTTGGAGTTAGAATATTCCCTACAGCAAGCAGGTTAATGCACATCCAGAACTAGGTAATTTAGTGGGTGAAGGCAATATGCTACAGTTGACAGGGTTGTGGCTATAGGATGTCATTCCATTCAGGTTGAGCCATGATTAGTGGCTGGAAGGAAGTGATCTAAAAAGAAGGTATTCTCAGGGAGTGGACGTCCTGGTGGTACAGTGGCGTCATGGGTAATCCTACTTTATTTAGTTTTATTAGGGCATGTTTCAGGGATGGTATGCGGAATTCTAATGGTTTACAGATGATGCGTACACCAAATGATGTTTGGCTTATCCCTACCCATTATGGGAGGTAGTGGTTGAACAATTGTGGGTAGAAGGGAGGGGGAACAGCCTTGTCAGGCTGCTTGGGGGAGAAGAGGGGCAGGCTTGGCCTCTTCTGTTCCCCATCTGGTGTGTGGAGGTTTAGTCCAAGGATTTGTAGAAAGGAAATGAGCAGCTGAAGGAAGTTTGCTGAATAGGTAAGCAAACAGAGGTAAGGATGCTGCTTATTTGGCTGGTAATTGGTAATTTGATGAATGGTCTATGAAGTGACGCTGCTTCATAAGTAAAGTAAGTGAGCAAAGGTATGGACACTGCTTACTGGGCAGGATGAGCAGGTACACTGTCCTGATTAACATTACAAGGAGGTTTATAAGTAAAGTAAGCGAGCAAAGTTATGGACGCTGCTTACCGGGCAGGATGAGCAGGTACGCTATCCTGATTAACATTACAAGGATGTTTATGCTGTGTTTAGAATCAAATATACTATGTCCAGTTGTAAATAAAATTGGTAATCAAATTATGGAAGTTTAATAAAGGTCCTCAAATGTCATTTGGTGTGATGTGTTTATTGAAGAGGACTGGGAAAATGTGGTTTGGTAACAAACCAAGTTGTCCTGGGACATCTTCAGAAGGGGTTAGGTTGATATATTAATGGGAGTTAAGTGGGTGGGGGAGGTGAAATGGTTAAATGGAGGGAGGGATGATTGGGAGTAAATGAGATAAGGGTGGGGAGGGAATTAAGGGGTTTAGGCAAGTGTTGCTGGGTAAGTAATCACATTTTGGTGTGAACTTGCTATCCTCCCTCTCTCCTTTTTTTGTTGGCAGTTTGGTGGGGATTTTGTTTATGTTAGTTGGGGTAGGCGGAGAAGAGGGACAGACTTGCCCTCTTCTGTTCCCCCTCCGGTGTGTGGAGGTTTATTCCAAGGATTTGTAGAAAGGAAATGAGCAGCTGGAGGAAGTTTGCTGTATAGGTAAGCAAACAGAGGTAAGGATGCTGCTTATTTGGTTGTTAATTGGTAATTTGATGAATGGTCTATGAAGGGATGCTGCTTCATAAGTAAAGTAAGTGAGCAAAGGTATGGATGCTGCCTACTGGGCAGGATGAGCAGGTACACTGCCCTGATTAACATTACAAGGAGGTTTATAAGTAAAGTAAGTGAGCAAAGGTATGGACGCTGCTTACTGGGCAGGATGAGCAGGTACGCTATCCTGATTAACATTACAAGGATATCTGATTTACATTACAAGAGGGTTATAAGTAAAGTAAGTGAATCCTGATTAACATTACAAGGAGGTTTATAAGTAAAGTAAGCGAGCAAAGGTATGGACGCTGCTTACGGGACAGGATGAGCAGGTACGCTATCCTGATTAACATTACAAGGATGTTTATGCTGTTTTTAGAATCAAATGCACTCTGTCCAGTTGTAAATAAAATTGGTAATCAAAGTTATGGAAGTTTAATAAAGGTTGTCAAATGTCATTCGGTGTGATGTGTTTATTGAAGGGAACCGGGACAAATGTTTTTATTCATTTTGAATAAAACATTTTTATAGTAAAAA
This sequence comes from Protopterus annectens, assembly GCF_019279795.1. NCBI lineage: Eukaryota > Metazoa > Chordata > Ceratodontiformes > Protopteridae > Protopterus > Protopterus annectens. The sequence goes on along the minus strand of NC_056733.1, from coordinate 1,804,240,656 downwards.
TAATAAATTTCCATCAAATAGCAAATATCAACACAAATCAAATTTAAATTTCAGTGTTATTCGTACTTAAGACCTAATTTTGCAATGTATCATACTAAATTGACTGGGTGTTAATCTGCACTATATTGCAAATACAGCCTATTTATAAACAGTAAATAAAATACTTTTTAAGCGAGGTTATACACTTACTGTCTCACATGTATTTTTGTGAACATATGGTCAATGAGTATTCTGATATGCTATACCCTTTAGCAAATGCTGTTAATGGAATCTCCGAGATTATATCAGATGATGTGTAGGTCATTTTACACTGGACTAAACAGCACTAGCCAGTGGTACCAGTGTCAACACAGCAGGATGGGAAATGACGTTATACTCATCCCAGAAATTACAAGCATGGGCAAGCAGTTAGTACTTATTAAAAAGGATTGCATATGCCAATAAAGGCTCGCTCAAAGTTGGAGGCAATGATATGAGCTCAGACAATGGGTTTGAGTAGTATTTAATAATTAGTGAGGAGGGTCTGAAAGTGGACAACAGTACAATATGTAAAAATGGAAAGGTAACTATTCTAACCTTTTGCTCTGTGAGGATTCATTTATAGAGGTCTCGGAAGATGTCTGAGGCTGTCATGGAAGCATATTACTTGACAGATGACTACAAATTGCTGTACTTTTAGACATAGCAAAAAGGCTATGTCTAGGAGAGTGTAGAGAGAGATATTTATTTATTTATTTATTTATTTAATGAATGTATTTATTTATGCATTTATTTATATTAATTGCTGAGTTCAGGCTCACTTTGCTTAAAGAGTGCCCTTGTCTTGTTTCTATCTGATCAGACTACTGCACTGCACTGCACTGCCCACTATCTGAAACAGAAGGCAGGTGCACTGTGCTGTTTGTAAAATGGAAAAATATTTTCAGTTTTACTAGAAGTAAGTTCAGAAGTTTACAACTATTATTAATAAAATCATCACAATGCTCTGCAAACAGTTTTTTTAGTTTCAGCACTCGTCTGTTTCTTTGAGCTCAGCACTTGTTCAGAAATTATTGTAAGCACTAAATAAGTTACAAATTACTACAGCACTCAACTTTCCTCACTGTCTAGAGTTAAACAGTTTCTAGTACCTAACAAATAAGCACCTATCCAGCAATCCAGGCATGTCTAAGGGTCAGCTCCCGGTGTTTTCTCCTGTCTACCTGATGACTCTGGGCATCTTGGGGCAATGCAGCAATTGCCTCATGTACACAGACAACCCTCTTCTCCTACCACCCAACACTACAACCTGCGAGAGATGTACTTATATAGACAAACTGGAAGCAAAGCTCTCTTCACCTAAGACTGGACTAGACAGTCAAGAGGAGAAGGTAACACTTACACCACACCACACTCAGCACATAGTCCCTCAAAACCTACACCACCAAAACACATACATAGAAAACAAAAAATATACCTACATTCGCGGAGGCTGTCAGTAAAAACCTGCCCAAGCAACAGGGACCTCCAAAGCAGAAACACAAGCCACCTCCACCCCCCAACACAACCCAAATGATACAACCCACAAACTCAGTGTGCCACTCAACCACAGCCCATAAGGCATAACAACGTACCCAACACTCTAATCATAGGTGACTCTATAGTCAGGCATACTGATGTTCCACTCACCAGGCTAAACAAGGAGAAAGTTACTGTCAGCTGCCTGTCAGGTGCCAGGATCCGCCACATAACACATGCACTCAGGTCACTCCACAACAAGTACAAATATGACTCTGTCATTGTCAATGTTGGTGTGAATGACCTGAGACGTACCTCCCTGGACTACATGAAAAGGGACATGGAGGAGCTGTACAATCTTGTAGCCCAGGCAGGTATGACCCTAGCCCTGAGTAGCATCCTGCCATCACCCAGAATGATACCACAGTACAAGGACAAAATGATTGACTTCAACAATTGGCTAAGCTTCTGGTGTCATTCTAAGGGAATCCAGTATCTGTCTGCCTGGGACGACATGATCGACAAACCACGATGCTTTGCCAGAGATGGCCTGCACCTGTCGCCCCTGGGATTCTGGATACTGGCTAAGGCACTAGCCACCCCTATAGTGCCTTTTTAGGCAAGGTTCAAATGAAAATTCACCACCATAACAGGTACAAGCAAGAAGAGGGTATTGATACTTAATGCTAGAAGTCTAAACCTTAAAATGCAGTCACTCTAGGCACTCCTTAAAATGGCGAACATCGACATCTGTGCAGTGACAGAGACGTGGTTCAAGGCTCCAGAGAGTACCCCTGCATTACCAGGCTATAATTCATACCACACCATTCGGCCACCTAACCTGGACCAAAACACTAAAGGCAGAGGCGTGTCCATATTCATTAGGGATATCCACACCTCCAGACTAGTAGCTCAGCATAATGCATCCGAGATTATCCAAGTGCAACTAACTCTGGGCAAGACCACAGTCCAAATTGTAGCTTGCTCCAGATCCCCCACCATGCCCCAGGATTCCCATTCCTCATTTCTTGATACACTGGAAAATATTAAGGTACAACCTAACATGCTAATAATGGGTGATTTCAACTAGCCCACCATTAACTGGGAAAACTACTCATGTACCAACTCTAGTGCTCAACGTTTTTTGGAATTCATAAATTTCAATGCCTTGGATCAACTTATCCACACCCCCACCAGGGGTTGCAGTATCCTAGACCTGGTTAATACCAGCATGGGCAACCGGTGCTCCACACCAGAGGTCAATTCCTCTTTGGTCAGATCCAACCACAAGCTAATCACCCTAGACATCCACAACCCTCCCCCACCCCCTGTTAGGGAAACCACAGTAAAAAATTTCTCCAAAGCCATCTTCACGCTTCTTAAGACAGAAGTGGCAAACTTCACGACACCCATGCTGACGGACAATAGAGGTATGACTGCCGAATCCTACACAAATGCACTTTATAAGCACTTACACGAGTGCATGGATCGTGCAATCCCTAACAGAACCAAGATGCTATCCTCCAAAAAAAGGAAGCCAATCTGGTGTTCCCCTGCCATAAACAAACTCTACAACAGAAGAAAGAAACTGTTGCAAAAAAGAATAAAATCCCATAATGGGAGAAACTCCCTGGTCAGCCTCAGTAAGAAGCTGAGATCCCTCATAAAATCCTCCAAAGCTAGTTATGAAAACAAAATCGCCACTGATTCTAAAGACAACCACAAAGCATTGTATAGCTATGTCAAGAATCTCAATGGCAACACTCAGATCTGCTCTGAGTTACAGCACAATGGCACTAAATATACAGAACTAACTAATATTGCCAACATCCTGGCAGATATGTTCAGTGCTAACTTTACCCCCCTGTCATCCCCTAAAGGGCCCATGTCTATACCAGAAGAATACAAAGTTCCTGTAATCATGGCTGCACAAGTAAAAAACACACTATCCAAAGCCAAGAACACAGCATCCATGGGACCTGACAACATCCCAGGCTGTGTTCTACATGAACTACAGAACTAACTGGCACCCCCCTAGGTACCATGTTCAAGCATAGCCTCACCTCAGGCTATGTGCCCACTCCACAAAGGGGGAGCCACCACAGACCCCGGAAACTACAGCCCCATTAGCCTAACAAGCCTGGTCTGCAAGGCTATGGAACATATCATCATGGAACTTATAAACAATGACACTGGTAATCTCCAAAATCAGGTCCCAACCCAGTTCGGATTTGTAAAAGGCAGATCATGTCTCCTAAACCTGATAGACTTCTTTGAAGCAGTCACCAAAGCCGTAGATGAGGGTAAGGTGGTTCACACAGCCTATCTAGATCTCGCCAAGGCTTTTGGCACCATCCCCCACTCTGGAATTATAGATAAACTCACTAAACTAGGTATAAATCCCTATGTCACAAGATGGGTTGCCAACTGACTCACTGACAGAACCCACACTGTGAAAGTAGCAGACTCCAAATCCAATTTCAGACCAGTGACAAGTGGAGTACCACAGGGTTCAGTCCTGGATCCTCTCCTGTTTGGTATCTACTTCTCTGAAGTACAGGCTAACATCGAAAGTCTTTGGCTAATGAAGTTTGCAGATGACTGCCATAATCAAAACTCCAAAAGATGTGGATATCCTACAAAGGGCCTCACTGAGACAGATGCCTGGTGTCAAAGCCATGGCCTCAAGCTCAATGCCAAAAAGTGCATTGTCATCCCTTTTGGTAAAAACTCTGTACCCATGAACTACCACATAGGCGGTAGTCTACTTAACACTGAAAGTGTGATAAGAGACCTTGGGACACAGGTGGACAGTAGTCTCTCCTTTGATAATCACATCGCCACAGTAGTCAGGAAATCCTTCTATGTGGCACACCTCATCATAAAAGGTTTCTCATCCAGGAAATAAGAGGTCATTGTTCCCCTCTACTCGTCACTCATTAGACCCATTATAGAGTACAATGCCCCTTTTGGTATATACCTGACAAGACATCTACAACAACTGGAAAGGCAGCAGAAATACCTCACAAAGAGGATTACTGGCCTCAAACAGATGCCCTACGCAGACCATCTCAAAAAACTGCAGCTTTACTCCATCGCATATCGCCTACTCAGAGACGATCTCTGCCTAACACACAAAGCTATGTCATACCCAGATCTTTTAGACATGCTCCACTTAAAGAAATCCCAATCTCTATGAGCTACATGCTCTAGGGACCTAAACCTTGTCTCCACAATAAACAGAACATGCTGGAGGGATAGATTCCTGTCACATAGACTTCCCATACTCTGGAACAAACTACCTACCAAACAAAGCTCCTCATTAGCACTCTTCAAGAAAAATCTTGATGATTGGATGGAAGATTGGAAATTCACCCCAGGGATCACTTCTGTGGCTCTGCTCGACAGTGGCACAGGAAAATAATTTTCTTGGGTGGCGAAAGCCAGGGTACTTTTCGCTAGGCTTATATAGGCCCTAGGGCCAATAGCCCAGTACCTACCTATGAACCTATGAACAATGAAAATTTAATATTAATCCTCTACTCAGATGAAGTTTTAATTATCTTTTTATTTCAAATCGAGGAGCAGCATAAAGCTGTAGAACAGAAAAGAATAATATGCAGGCTAGGCATGCTTTACTTGCCAAATAGAATAGCTTTGTACCTCATTGGGGATATATATTTTGTCTGGCTATTGAAGTGATGAATCCCTTAGGAGAAAGTGCTAGTATTATGACAATAGACTTCGGAAAAAAATAAACTTTACTTTAGGCACAAGGTCACTGTTATGACCAAATTTTACTATGTTAGTTCTGACACCTTGAAATTTTGGTATTCTGCAGGCATCTTTCTGAGTCAGGTATATTTTATTTATTTATTTTTTTGCCAGTTAATTTCAGGTGTATTATATATGAATACAATGACAGAGTTTTCTTTTTTTTTCACTTATTATCTGTTTTTCTTGATAATCATTTACTTAGAGAATAATTTAAAGAAACTGATTTCATGTGTTTATTTTTTAGCAGGGTAATCTGTCATATTAATAGAGGTTTGGTAACAGACTGATTTGTCCAGGGACATCTTCAAGTGGGGCTAAATAAATATAGTAGCAGAAATTAAGAGGAATGGGGAGGATAGGGTTAAATGGAATGAGGGATAATTGGGAGGAAATGAGGTAAGGGTAGGGAGAGGCTTAAAGCGTTTTAGGCAAGTGTAACTGGTGTAGGAATCACATTTTTGGAGTGAACTTGCTACTGCTGGTTTGTGCATCTGTGGCAACCTGTGGGGGTTCTGGTGCAGGTAGGCCTTGGACTGGGATTGGTGGGGCGGACATTCAGTCCGTGCTATGGCTGGTGGATTGTCAGATGGTTGAGTACTGTTTTGGTGTTGGGTAGGTACAAATTCCTGAGGAGTGGTTGCTGGGGTCTGGATTTACTCTCTCTCTCTTGTTAGGTGCTTCTATTGGAGTGGAAAGCTGGTATCATGGCTGGGAGTGGTAGGGCTGCCGGGAATGGTGGGCAGAAGGGTCATGATGATAGTTTAAGCCTTTAACTAATGTATGTATTTTGCAGGTCAGGTGGTTCAGTTGCGAGCTATTTCAGTTCCTCATTCACACACACATACACATTATCATGGTGAGGGGCAGGCTTGTAGTTTTTTTTTTCTTCTTCTCCAGTTTTAGAAAGGTGAACACCGAGAAAAGGAAGCATAAGTGGGGAGACGCAAATGAGTAAAGAACACTTTGGTTGAATTGTAGTATCATGTGATTTCACCAAAACATCAGTGGAGACATGTCCTCAGTCAGAGAAGAAGGCAGGGAATTTGTTATATATTAAAAGACTGTACTCAACAAAAGCAAAAACTATGTGTACTGTCATAGATTTATCAAAGAATGAGATGTCCTTCTAATGAAGCTCTTTGGCTTAGCCATACATTTTAGCAGAAAATAAAGTGGCATTGTACCTGACAGGATTTTGGTGATGAGCATGGCTTAGTTTGGTGCCTGGGGCTGTGGTGGAGCATGGTACTTAGCCCATGGTGGCTGGTGGGTAGTTGTAAGTAGTTGGGTGAGGAACTCCATATCTTTAGTCTCTCAACGTGACTTGAGAGCTATGGGTGTGCATGTTCATTTTTGAGTTAGTTTGCAGGTGAAGCTGAATGGCTTTTCATGGGTTTAGTATAATTGAGTAGCGTCTGCATCTGTGCATGTGAGTTATAATGTTAGCTAGCAGCTGAGAGACTGTACAACTTTTCTGCAGAATAGATTTTGAACTGGGGTATAGGAGTGGCATTCCTCTTCACTTTAAGAGTGAAAGGGAAAAAAACATTTTCAGGTGGATGGCTGTAACGTGTAGTGTGGTGGACACTTGGGGACTAGAGATGGAAGGAGGTAGGTTAATTTTCTGTTGCTTAGTTTACCTTTTGGGCTGCTCGATCATATATTTGAAGTGTGTTTCCTGGGCTTCCATTGCATTGGCAATTGCATCCTGTAATCTTTAGAATTTGTATTTTAACAGTTGATTTAAGGAGTAGTCGGATACTTTTCTGTTTGAACAATTTGCGTTTCACAAAATGGTTTAGTTAAGTTGAGATTCAGATATGCTGACGTTAGGAGGCCACCAAATCATCTGTTTCCCAGGTAACACAGCTGCTACGAGTAATGGCCTTTCCTGGCATACATGCATTATTTTATTTTTCTATGCTGGATTGGACCATTATTTTCTTTGGTTAAACATGTTTAAACATTAAATGTTGCATCATTAACATGCAACTTGAGCTCCCTGTGCAAGAAATATGCCTTAATGAGATTTTCAAACAGCTGTAATGGCATAAGCTTCATTCAAGAAACTAAAGTGGACAAGAAACATGTTAGGTGCTTATTACATGGTTGGCATGATTTTACAATGCACAGTTCTGTTAAATCTTGAAAGACAAGAATACTTGATTTAATTAGGGGTACAACTGCATGGGATTTTATTGAAACCACAGGGATTATTATGGTAGTGTTGTAATTAAACTAATTACATTCTCATGACAAATAGGGTTAGATACTATTGAAAGTCCTACAATGGTCATACGTTTATTTATTTTTTCTACAAAGTTATGCATAGTGACTTGGGAATTTAATAGCCACCTCTTTGTTATCAAAAGGAGATTTGAATTTGGTTCTCCACTCTACAGATAATCATTTAACCCACACTGTGTGTGGCACTTCAAAGCACATGACATTGTTCTAAATCTAAAAGAAGACCACAGAATGCCAGATATGTGGCATTTAGTACTTCTAGACAATCCTTGCTTCCTTTTTTACCTCCAAGCCATACATTTGATTTGCTAAACAAAGTTGTAAAAAGCTTTTAATACATAAAATAATACATGTCAGGAAAATTATAGATTACAGTTAATAGCTATCTTACAGCCAAATACAAACTGTTAACTGCTTCAAAACACAGCACCACCACAGCCCTAATTAATTTCTCTAACACCATCAACCAGCTGAGAAATTCAAATCAGCAAGCAGCATCAATCTTCTTAGACATGTCAAAAGCATATGACACTCTCCCATCAGAAACTCCTTAGTACTGTTGCCTCACTAAACCTATCAAAGACTTCCCTCTCCTGGTTCCTAAGCTATCTTTCTGACAGACAATAAGCAGCACGATGGAAATCTGAACTCTCACCACTTCTGCCAGTCTCGGTTGAGTATCCCAAGGGTCCACACGAGGACCTCTTCTTTTCAACATTTTTTCTAATGATCTAACCTCATCCACAACACACACTAAAGTAGTTCAGTATGCAGATGATTCAACTTTAATATGCTCAAAAGATACCTTACCAGACCTCCAAATAGTAGCCCAACAAGCTTTTGATATAGAAACATATCTAAGTAAATCACAACTAATCCTCAACCCCCAAAAGACACAGTTGATGCTATTTACCAGTAGCAAACAATCACCGACCACCCCTCCTTTCATCATTCTCTTAGCAAACAACACTGGTTTGTATCCAACCAGTTGAGTATACAAAACTCCTTGGAGTGACAATTGACAGCAAACTCAGATTTGACCAACACATAGCCACCACAATTAAGAAAGTTCACGTCAAACTTGGCTCACTGTACAGAAGCAAGCCATTCCTCACTGACAATCCCAGACTAGCCATATCCAGAAACTTCATCCTCTCTTAACTCTATATGCTTTCCCCCTCTTTACCAACTTAAAATAATCAGCCCAAATTGGAAACTTGCTACAACAAAATAGCCTGTTTAGCAGCCAACCTTACCTGCCATTGTATTGCTCTACATAAATGTAATTGGCTCGAGGTACCCAACCTTCTTCATCTCCACCAACTTAAATTCACACACAATATCATCTTCCATCCTGACAGTTGCCCATCCCTCAAGGAACTTGTCGTTCCCTACTCATGGCCATGAAATCTAAGATCTGCAGACAGAAACATTCTTGCAGTAAACAAAGTTAACAACACTCACAGTAAAGCCCTATTCTCAAATCAAATCTCTACCCCACATCCTCCAAAATACACCTGAATCTACTAATTTCAAACTATTATTTGAACATCTATCCAAGAACTGGCATTGTCACTGCGTCAAACCTGACTGACAAGATATCTATAACTCTCTCAACACACTGTCCACTCTTTACCTCATTTTCTCCCTCTCCCAGTGTTTATTACTACTCAAAAATAAATATATATAAAGAAAATCTCATTTGGTCAGAATGATTGTTTAATATGTACATACTACTAACTTTATTTCTTCTCACAATGATCTTCACTGAAATGCTTGTTTTTCTGTTTGAACCTGTATCTACTAGAAAACTGTATTGAATACTACTTTGTACAGACTAACTAGAAGGTAGGCATTCTGAATCTTACTGTATGTATACTATTGTACTATCTAATTATTGTATATTGCTTATATTTCTGTGGAGCTTTTCTCCCTGGGCCTCCGCTGAAAATAGGCTTCTAGCCCAGTCGGGCTTTCCCAGTATACAAATGTAAATAAATAAATAAAAGTAAACAAGAGGAAAAAGAAAGAAAGAAAAACATGCATTGCCAGTGTGTCCAGTTTCAGATTGAAAGTACTTATCAATTAAGGCAATAACAAAGAACAAAATTAAAGCTGACCAGTGAACAGAGTAGTTGAGCAGGGCGTTCTCAGAATTAATAGCCTTAATAGTGCTGCCCTAATGGCAGTCAGCCTGGCAGTTTCATGATGGCTCTTCAGACGTTTATATAAAATGATTTTATATCCATTTTGGATCTTTAATTTTGTCCTTAAAGCTTCCATATTTACTGGGTCAGGATATGTGGGTGCTGCCAGTGCCATTTTTTCCACATAAAAGGTCTTTGTCCAGAACAAACCTCAGGTGTTAAAACTGAGTCAGGTGGGCAGAACTATTTAAAGTAATGAGAGAAACAGATTACCCTCTTTCCTCAAGCATACCTCACAAGACTCCAGCTTTTCATAGATTGTGCAGATTTTTGCTTCATATTTTTGATCTTTACTCTTTGTCTGTTACTCGTTGTTAGGTAGCATTGTCACCTCACAGTTAGACGTTGCCCATTTGATTCTCAGTTAGAACGTCTTCTGTGTAGCGACATGCGTGAATGGGAGTTCCTTCATTGAAGGCTGTGCGTTAGGCCCAGCAAGCCAGCACGTAAAACTCTACTGCCAATCATTAGCGGACCGGAGTTCTGCTGTGGTGACCCCTAACCGGGAAAAAGCTGAAAGACACAAACAAACTCATTGTCTGTTACTCATGAGGTGCGTGTGTGAAGTCTTTTAGACGTTGAGCTCTGAATTCCCAGCCTGCAGGAAATTCATGCTAGTGGTGAAAGGGTGGGCTTAGAGTTGGGTTTGGCCAGACCAGCTATATATGTCGTAAGACCAGTATAGCTTTGTAAGACCAATATTTACTAAATAATAGGCTGAGACATACCCCTGAATGGCACAGTTTTGCAGTATGCCCAGTTTTTGACTCTATGTTTTGGTATGTTTCTCATAAAACTATGGTAGCCTATCAAATCATCATGAAGTCAAAAAATAATGACTGACACTTGAGATTCAGGTTTATACCCTTCAGAGAATTCATGGTAATACAGGATCTGTTATTCTCTCAAGTTTGTAGGTGCAATGTTTAAGCGACTTTAGTTTTGGGGCCTGGTCCATCCATTATTTATGGCATTGTCCGGATCTTTTGCTCTCAAAAGAGTAGTGTGGGTTGAGAGTGTCTGTGTTGAAGGTCCTTGGGTGGTGAGTGGAATGTGCTAAGTGTTACATCCAGGATGACGTTTGTCTGCAGAATGGATAGCTAACTTACTACCGGTGGTAAGAGATGGGCATAGGTATATTGTGTTGCTGCATAGACACAAGGTAAAGGGTTGATTGCCAGCTTTAATTGGAAGAGGTTGCAGAGCTTGTAGGTAAGAAGTGGCTGAATCGGTGAACTTTGGGATTGACGGGGCACTCCTTCAAGAGGTGTTTTACCTATCTTAAGCACCGTAACTTTTTTGGTGGGTACATGTTGCGGTTAGAGCCTTTGTAGAGTAAAGCAGCATGTGAGAAACTGCCAAAGTTTTCACTTTTACCACAGGAATAGGTATTTTTTTTAGTATGTTAATTTAGGTAAGTGAATGCACAGGGTTGTCTGTGTAGTACTTGCTACAGAAAGTTTTCCTAGGATTGTTTTGTGAGAAGGGCAGAGCATTAAGTTAAGTTGACCCATAGATTGCATTTTGGGAGTTTTTGATGGAAGTCACACGGTCATTCAGGTATTCCTATCTCTGCAGTTACTGCTGTCTGGGACATAAAGCTGTTTGCTGCATTACGTTCCATGCTGGTGCCAAAGGTTTTGCTAGGGAATAATGTGGTTATGGGTTCTTGAGAATAGGGGATGTGGGGCAGGGTAGAGGCTGTGCAGTTGAGCAAGGTGGACCACTGGCAGCATCTACAGTTAAGAGGTTTTGGTTGTTAGTGCACAAAGCTTACAGTTGTCTTTTCTTTTGCAGATCAGCTGTGATGGAATTTTTCGGTCGTTGGTGTGGTGAGTAATGAGGTTACAGATGGTTAGTCAGAGCTGGCATCAGTGGAAGGCCCAAAGCAAGCACTCTTGAAAAGTGATGGATACAGCTGTGATGGAATTGTTTTGGCTGCTGTAGTGGTGGGTAATGAGGTTTCAGGTAATTCTACTTTGGTAGGTGTGCTGTTAGGCATGTCGGAATTGGGAGGCACTCTTGGGGTCCATTCACAGTTATCCATCCAGTTTACTGTGTTTGGTAGAGGGCCCATGATGTGCTCCAGTGATAGAAAGCTGAAATTGTTCATAAGATGTGGTATCTTTGGGGTGACAAATCTGTCCCTCAAGTAGGTATTGGTAATGCTACATACTAGGTTAGGGTTTAGAAGGAGTTCCACAAAATCCTCGAGTGGAGGTATACTTCATTTATGCTTGAGTGAATTTTGTAGCTAGGGTTTTAGAAAGTATTGTAGGCATGAGGGTGTGTTTGGGATATTTTGGGAATGGGGTGCTTTGTTTATGTAGAAGATACAGGGTTTAAGCAAGGCATGCTTTGGAGTTTTCCAGAAGTAGGCCATATTTTACTGCCTTACTAGCTGTATAGGTAGCATGGGGGGTTAAGGTTAGTTCTGAATGCTGTGTCTAGGGTTCTAGCCAGGATTGTCATTAGAAGGTAGTGAATTTTGGGGGAGGGTTGAGGTTATGCTTTTTTAGGTGTATCAAAGCAGTCGGCATCTTAATCAGGAGCAGAGTATTGTACTATCATTACCCTTCAGGTATGATATGTTGCAGTAGTTCTTTGTTGCTGCACATCATAGGTGAGTTTTCAGGAACTAGTTCATGGGGGATATGGGTGGGAAAGGGGTATACTTCTACTGTATAGTTTTTCCAGGATATCTGAATTTTGGTTTTATATTTTGGCTCATTTTTCATAAAATGCTGGTTTTCTGGCAATTAGTGTCAAATCATTAAGATTGGTGCTACCGATTTCCTTCAGTAAATTGATGTTACTGCAAGCCTGTTTTATTTCTAAGCTTGTAACGGCAATATTTGAAATTATTCCTATTGGCACGGTTACAGGTGGCATTGCAGCCCCTTACCGTCTTCATGGAACATTATCAAAGTGGTGAGGTGGGAATAATTCTAGAGTTAAAGTTGGAAGGTTAACAGAGGATTGGTGATTTAAGAAGGTGATTTCAAGCTAAGGGTGTAGTGTGTTCTACTGTCGTTATTTTGGCTTTGAGGAAGGGCTTATCAGTTAAGTGCCTCTGCATGGTTTCAAGTGGCAGTGGGTTTAGTGTTTGGTTGTCTAGTTGGCTGCTGATGACCCATGAATCATTATGAAGCTTTTATTGGTATGGTAGTCGGGTAACTGTGTATTTCACTCATCTACAGTGGGTATCCTCAGCTGGTCTACCCACCATCTCCCCCAAGAAACTATAATTTTAGGTGATTTCAATATTGACTTGCAATCCTGTTCTGGTAACCATCCAACCCTTCATCTAAACCTTCATGACTTCACCCAACTAGTCCAGTCGCCAACCAGGATAAATAAAAACTTCAACAAGCACACTACCCTGGATAGGATACTAGTCAGTAAGAGCCCCCAGTCATATATAGCATGCTGCTTATCGGATGGCCTCAGTGATCACTCCTCAACATTCCTACTCAAAAAACACCTATACCAAGCTAAACTGTCATTTACCATCAAATATGTAAAAAACTAAACTTTAACCCAATCACATTCATCTCATCCCTCAAAGAATGTAACTGGCATCCTCTAACGTCCCTTACTCTTGATGACGCAGTTGAATTTTTTAATACTACCTTCCTGAGCATCCTTAATTACCACGCCCCCATAAGACTTTCCAGAAAAAAGCACAACCCTCCCCATGGCTACAGAAAACCACTAAGTCAGAAATGAAAAACAGGGATAAAGCCTGGGATCACTGGTGCAAAAGCAAAACCCCCCTCAACTAGACAGAAATTTCTAGAACTATGCAATTAAGTCAAAAAGCTAATAAAACAGGACAGATTCCAATACTACCAGTCTGCCCAAAGACTCCTCCCAACACAACCCCAAACAATTCTGGTCCTCCATAAACTCCATCCTCCACCCAGGTAAAGTCAGTAACCCTCCTCCTAACATCCCTCACGCCTCCAAAAATATTGCTACCTCATTCAACACACTCTTCACACAAACCATACTGTCACTAGCTAGAGAACACAACCCCCTCCCCTCCAACCCACACCTTCAACTAGTAATCTCCCCACTACCTTTTCTTTTTCTCCTGTTCCTGCCTCCAACATAAAAAAAACTCTTAACTAAACTTAAGCCTACCAAATTAGCAGCAGACAACCTCCCAAATGAATACCTACAAATCACAGCTGATGCTCTAGCCTACCCAGTATCCATCTTGATTAACCAATCTCTGTCAGAAAGTTATGTTCCCACACTATGGAAAGTATCACATATAATTCCCCTCCACAAAGGTGGCCTCTCCACAGAACTAACCAATTACCACCCCATAGCTATTCTCTCTCCATTCTCCATAATACTAGAGTGATGCATTCACTCTAAGGTCTCAGACTACCTACTTACTAACAACCTCCTTTACAATACTCAGCATGGTTTCCAACCAAACCATAGCACCACCACTGCCTTACTCTCCTTTACTAACACTATTCTTCAGCTAAAAACAATGGCTAACTCTCCTCTGCTACTTACCTAGACCTATCTAAAGCATTTGACATGGTCCCACACAAACAACTCATCTCTGTCCTCAATAACCTATCCTTCTCTCAATTAGTCACCAACTGGCTTCATAGTTATCTGTCTGACCGCCAACAATCCATTGTATGTCAGAATGACATATCTCCCCAACTACCTGTCTCTATAGGGGATCCCCAAGGATCCATCCTTGGACCCCTACTCTTCTCTATTTTCACCAATAATCTAGCCTCTGCCACCCAACATGGCACACTCATACAATACGCAGATGACTCAGCCATCATCTGCTCAGCCCAGTCCCTACCCAAACTGCAAAAAGTCACACAGGAAGCCTTTTCCTCTGTTGAAACTTGGTTATCCGATGCCCAATGAATAATCAACCCAAACAAAAATAAACTACTCATCTTCCAACCCACCAAACATACTCAAAACAACTATCACTTTAACATCACAGCAAAAGACAAAACCACTACACACCCAACAGAACATACCAAATTGCTAGGAGTGGAAATAGATAATAAACTAAAATTTGACATTCACATATCCATGACCATAAAAAAGTCCACAAAAAACTAGAAGCATTATACAGAAATAAGCAACTTCTCACCAAAGCAGCAAAGATTTCAGTAGCAAATTCCCACCTTATCTCCATCCTACTTTTTGCCTCTCCAATATATACCAACCTAAGGCAATGCGATCTAAACAAGCTAGAGACCTGCTACAACAAAATTGCCAAATTCGCCAAAGGGGCATCTTACCGTACTCACCACTGTCTCTCACTTGCTGAACTGGGCTGGCTTGAACTCCCTCACCTCCTTCAGTGGTATCAACTCTCACTCGCCCACAAACTAGTAAACCATCCACTAAATGTCCCATCCCTCCAGAATTTACTCCAACCCTATCGCACTACCAGAACACTAAGATCCAGCAACAAAAATCAGTTACAGGTCACTAAAGCCAATAACTCTGCTGGAGAAGCACTATTCTCTTGTGCCATAGCCAAATTATGGAACTCCCTCCCACCCACAATTACCTCTGTACCGTCATGCACCTACTTCAAAACTTTGATAAAAGTGCACCTAAAAATATGCTGGCTATGCCCTTGCAACTCCCCCTCTAATATCACCCACCCCATCCACCCATTACCTTTCTCCACCCCCCACTAACTACCTTGATTATAGCAAGCTCAGATGCTCATAAGACTAACTACTTATTATATAGCAGGAACTTCTTATTGTAACAATTGTTAATGTCTGTTATGTTCTTCGCAGATGATAAAGATTCTAGTTATCTACTGATGTACTATGTTCTTCATATCTGTAACTATGTTTGTAATTGTTAATTGCTATGTTGATCAACTGTTAATTGCTATGTAAATCCAATGTAACTACTGTCTGTATATTTTAACTGTGGAGCTTTTCTCCCGGGCCTCCGCTGAAAATAGACCTACATCCAGTCGGACACTCCCGGTCAACAAATGTAAATTAAATAAATAAATAAATGCTAGGTATGAGGTTATAGTTTGTTAAATTAGCATTGGAGAGGGATCAATGGTTTGCTTTCAGCTGTTTAAGCAGCTGACTAATTTTGTTATTTATGTGAATACGGATTTAGCAGCCGCAGTGGTGCAGCGGTAGCATTGTTGCCTCACAGCAAGAGGTTCTCCTGTTCGATTCTCAGCTAGAGTGTCTTCTGTGTGGAGTCTGCATGTCCTCCTCGTGGTCGAGTGGCGTTTGAAAAGACATGCGTGAATGGGCATGCCTTCGCTGAAGGTTGGGCATTGGGCTGGCAACTCGGCACCATAAAAATCTACTGCCAATCATTAGCGGACAGGAGATCCGCTGTGGTGACCCCTAACCAGGAAAAGCCGAAAAGACCAACAACAACATATGAATAAGGATTTAAGAGGTGATGGCATGGATACATTTTGGTTAGGCAGGCTGGGGTACTCCAAATGATGCTTGGCTTAATGCATTTTATGGTGGTTAGATTGTTGGAAGTTTGGTTGGAGAGATGGGGAACAGACTGCTCAGGCTGGTGGGTGAATAAGAGGGGCAGGCTTGCCCTCTTCTGTTCCCTCTCTGGTGTTGGATGTTCAATTCACTGAGTTTTATTTATTTTTTAGTTTACATTTGTTTACCGGGAAAGTCCGACTGGACACAGGTCCTTTTTCAGTCGAAGTCCGGGGAGAAAAGCTCCAGATACATTTTAGACAGTTCTACAAAGGTCAGACAATTACACATCACATATTACACAGTTCTGAGTTTCACATGTTAAAAAGTATGAATCATCAGGTTATATAACATAGATATTTATTAATAATAGCTGGCAAAGGATGACATACAGCAAAAATACAAAAAAAACATTTGCAGATATTTTCATATATCAGAACACAATGAAGAACCGTAGTAGATAGTTACATATGTACATAGTGCTGGTATAATACTTCACATAGAAGTTTTGGATGTTATTTGACAAGTATAGTGTTTTTATTATATAATGAGGTAGGTGGTTCAGTTATAGTAAACATGTTTGGTGGACTATTTGCTGTATGGAAATTAAATTGAGATTAGGTTTAGATGGGGGATGAGTTGCTGGGCAATGTTTATCCTGGGGAGTCAAAGCGCATAACCAGGAATCCATATAGGGTGCTTTGAGATGGAATTTGAATTGGGTAGAGGAGGAGATGGAGGTTAGGTGGTAAGGTAAGGAGTTCCAAGCTTTAGCTGTGGAATAGCTAAAGAGAAATTTTCCTGCATCGTTGTTATGTTTGATGACTTCTAGGTGGTTTTGGGTGCTGGATCTTAAGGTTCTAGTAGTGGAATAAGGTATAATTAAATTTTGTAGAGCTGGAGTTTTAGTTGGTTGGTAGTAAATTTTATGTGCAAATGACAATTGGTTGAGTTTCAATAGCTGAGGTAGCTCAAGCCACCCCAGTTGCTTGAGAGCTACACAGTGATGGGTCTTACATGGGGTTTCAGTAGCGAATCTAGCAATTTTGTTATAGCAGGTTTCTAGCTTGTGTAGGTTGGTTTTGTGAAAGTTAGTAAGTATTGGAGATGTGTAGAGGAGGGCAGACAGCAGATGTGTTCTGGCTATGGTGGCTTTAGTTTGTTTAGTAAGAAAAATGTTATTGCGATAAAGGAGACTGAGTTTTTTATGAACCTTTTTGATAGTTTGGGCTATATTTCAGGTTGCAATCTATTTCTACCCCTAAGAGTTTAGTGTGGGAGGTAGGGCTGATTGTTATTTTGTTACTGGATATGATGGTGAAGGTGTCATATGGGAGACTGGCTCTACCTGTGTTGAATAGGAGAAGTTTTGTTTTATTTGGATTCAGGATTAGCTGAGAGTTAGTGAACAAAGTCTCGGCTTGAGAGAAGGACTGTTGAGTCAGGGAGTGTAGATCATCAAATGTTTGTACTGCACACATCAGGGTGGTATCATCAGCGTATTGTACTACTGAGGCATTAGGTGTGGAGGATGAGAGCTGGTTGGTAAATAGGGAGAAGAGTAGTGGGCCAAGTATGGAGCCCTGAGGGACACCTATGGTAACAATCAGAGGAGAGGATAGTTGGTTGTGCCATTTCACCGCTTGTTGATGACCTGATAGGTAGCTTTAAAACCATGCTACAGAGTGTGTGTTGATATTTAGTGTGGCTAGTGTGTTAAGGAGACTGCTATGGTTGACCATGTCAAAGGCTTTAGACAGGTCTAAACAAATGGCTAAAACTAGTTGTCCTTTGTTTCTGTGGTGGTTAACTGTATTGGAGAAGGACATTAGTGCTGTTGTGGTACTCTGGAAAGGCCTAAAGCTGTGTTGACTTTTAGTTAGCAGGTTGTTTGTTAGGAGGAAGTCTATGAGTTGGGTATGAACATCTCATTCCAGAATCTTTGGTAAGAGTGACAGAATAGTTATAGGTTGGTAGTTATTTAGTTCGATGGAATTTCCTCCCATGTGTAATGGTATAATGTGAGAGATTTTCCATATGTTAGGAACTTTACACTGTTATAGATCTGTTAATTAGGATGGCTACTGGATAAGCTATGGCATCTGCAGCTACCTGTAGGGACTCTGCTGGTAGATTATCAGTGGCCAGGGTGGTTGGTTTAAGCTTTTGGAGGAGTTTTAAAATGGATTTGGTTGAAGTGGGATGTAGGGTAAAGTTGGTGCTATTATTATGTGGGTTAGTCTTATTTTGTTTGGGTGGCAGGTCAGGGTTGTTATTCATACTTTGGGTATTTGCAAGGGCTTGTACTGATTCAGTGAAAAATTTATTGAATCGAGTGGGGATGTTCTCAGAGTTAATTATTGTTTTGGGTGTAGGGGTTGTAGTTTTTCCTGGTTTTAGTATGGAATTTATAGTGGACCAAAATTTTTGTAGGTTATAGTGATGTTTTTCTTGGAGGTTATGGTAGTAGTTGACTTTGTCAGATTTAATGCATTTCTTGGCTTTATTACAAAGCTCTGAGTAGATTTGTTTTGTTGACTGGGATTTGTTTTTGTGGTAGTTTTTCCATGCTTTGTCCCTGTCTTTGAGGATAGTTTTAGTTTCCTCTTTTAGTCAGAGGGCATAGTTGGTCTTAGTTCTAATGGCTCTAGTGGGTGCATGATGGTCTAATATTTGTAGGAAGGTTGAGTTGAAGTAGTTTACTGCCTCATCTCGTGACAGTGATGCTAGTGGTTTCCAAGTACATCTGTTTAATGAATTTCTAAACTCTTCTGGTTTGAAGTTTGTTTTGTTCTTGACTATTCTTAAGGTTGTATGGTTAATATGGTGAGTTGTTTTTCTAAGCAGGAAGATAACTTGATGGTCACTGAGGCTGTTTGGCAGACATCCTGCTAGAGATATGAGCGAGGGGTTAGATATAAATATCCAGTCAAGAATGAACTGTCTTTTTGATGTTTTGTCTATTCTGGTGGGGGCTGTGATAAGTTGGGAAAACCCATGGAGATTAATGTGAGTAGTTGGATTGTGGTAGGAGCAGTTATTCTAGTCTATATTAAAATCTCCTAGTAAGATGTTTTCATGAGGGAAGGAGGTAGAGATCCAGTCTAGTAGGATTTCGATACTGGTAACATTGTTACCAGGTGGGCAGTAACAGCTTGTAATATTAATGTGTTTCTTGGGGTTTAGCTTTAGCTGAACTATGATAGTTTTTGTATTACCTATGTGTGGTATATTGGCATCAATTTGTGCTACCTTGAGTTGGTCTTGGAATAGTAGTGCCACACCTCCACCCTTTTTACCATTTCTGTCCCTGCATAAGATGTTATAGCCTGGTGGTATTATTTAATTGCTACTGATTTCTGGTTTTAGCCAGGTTTCAGTCATTAGTACAATATCAGGTTTATATAGTTGAAGTAGTGAGTGGAGTTTGTGAGTTTTATTTGAGATACTTCTTACATTTATGTTAAGGAAAAAGAGTGAGTTCTTATGTCTAAGGGTAATAGCAGAAGGAGGGTCAGGGTGTGTGTTTGCTAGTGAGTTTGGACCAGGGTTTGGATGTATGTCCCCAGAGCATGATAGTTTAGTTATTAAATGTAAGTAGAGTTTGGTAAACTTGTTGATGATAATAATGTGTTTTAGAGAGTTGTTGGTTGTACATTTGGTTGTTTGTATGTTATGGTGGTAATAGTCTGTGTGTGAGGGAGTGAAAAGGCATGGAGCTATGTGTATGGTTGGAGTTACAGAGTGATAGTCAGTGGATGTAGTCTGCCAGGGAAGGGAGATGTGCTGTATTTGAGTGTGGTAAGAAGTGAGGGCTGTGAGTTGGAGGAGCATTAGAATTGTGAATGTATAAATTATGGGGTTTATTGTGCGAGGGTAAACAGTATGAGACATTGTAATAGTTTGAAGTTCCCTAGATTGACTATGTGGCGTGATTAAGTAAGCAAATGTGGTGATAAATAATTAGAGTGAGGTTGAATATGGCTGGTATGATGAGAGTGGGGGTGTGGAGGTATGTGACTGATTAATTGGGTAATTGGTAAGATGTGGTTGTTAAGTGGGGGTGTGGTCTGTAAGTATAAATGTAATGAAAGAGGGGGTGGGTGGAAATGGGGGTAGGGTAAGGGAGTGGAGTGAGCCCGGAGTGGGTAGCACCCACCCTTGGAATGGACTGACCCTAGAGACACTATCAAAATAAACTATCTAGAAAGATACTAAATCCATGTAGGTGAGAGGGACGGCCATTATATCTTGGGAATGAAGCGATATAAAAAGTAAGGTAATGGTATTGAGGAAGGTGGATATAACAAAGAGAGTAGGTCAATGAAGAGGGGAGAACCTTACAGGGATTTTACAGAGGGAGACTATCAAGGGGAAGGAGTAGGGCAGATAAATAATTATTTACATGAAACAGTTGAGACATACACTAGTTTCACTTAGAAGCTGCTCTGAATCACTGGAGCTGTGGTGGGAGGTGACCGTTCACAGTGTACTTCTTTAACCACTGTGGATGTGCTGTTAAGCAGGGCTTGGGAGCAAGGGAGAGAATTATAACCTCAAGTAAGAATGAAGGTTGTGCTTACAAATAGCGTTGCATCAACAGAGAACTGCACAATCCTATTGTTTTACCTGGAGCTGGGAAAGGAAAGTGAGTGGTTTGATGTTTCTTGATAAGTAAATAAGCACGCAGAGGTAAGCTGCTTATTTGGTTGGACGTGTAATTCAATATATGGTAACTGAAGTGAGTAGCGGTATGCTGCTTCATAAGTAAGCAAGTGGAGGTATGGACGCTGCTTACAGTTTATGACAAGCAGGGTCACGCTGTGCTATTTTAATGTTACATGGATGTTATCCTCACCTATATTATATGTTGGCTGTAATTAATAAATATTAGTTGACAATCATGTTTATGGGAGGTTAATAAAGGTCGTCAAATGTCATTCGGTGTGATATGTTTATCAAAAAGTACCTGGACAAATGAGGTTTGGTAACAGACCAATTTGCCCAGGGACATCTTCAAGTGGGGCTAGATAAATATAGTAGCAGGAATTAAGAGGATGGAGTGAGGATAGGGTTAAATGAGAATGAGGGATGATTGGAAGGAAATGAGGTAAGGGTAGGGAGGGGCTTAAAGGGTTTTAGGCAAGTGTGACTCATGTAGTAATCACATTTTTGGCATGAACTTGCTACCTGTCCTCCCTCCCCCTTTTAATAGTGGAGATTGTGGTAATTTTCAGTTTGGGTAGGGCAGAGAAGAGGGGCAGGCTTGCCCTCTTCTGTTCCCTCTCTGGTGTTGGATGTTCAATTCAATGAGCTGGGAAAAGAAAGTGAGTGGATGGACGCTGCTTGATAAGTAAATAAGCAAGCAGAGGTAAGCTGCTTATTTGGTTGGACGTGTAATTCAAAACTGAAGTGAGTGGTGATACGCTGCTTCATAGGTAAGTGAGTGGAGGTATGGACGCTGCTTACTGGTCAGGATGAGTGAGGTCACGCTGTCCTATTTTAATGTTACATGGATGTTATCCTTACCTATATCATGTGTTGGTTGTAATTAATAAATATTGGTTAACAATCATGTTTATGGACGTTTAATATAGGTCATCAAATGTCATTTGGTGTGATGTGTTTACTGAAGGGGACTGGGACAATTTCTTTGTCCCTTCTTGACCAAGTTAGTCCCGTTAAGCTAATGTCCTTTAGTCAGGAATGAAGCACCTCCTAGTACTGCACTATAGTGTCAGTAATTCAATCACCTGGGATGGGAACAGAACCCACAGCCTCCTGATATTCCAGCACCGAAGCAGCGTGTGCTCCCAGTTGCTCCACTGACATTACATTGAGTTAAAATGATAAGAAATGTGTGTGCCTATCTAGTCTTCAGTCTTACTTCAGCAAGCTAATCGGCAGAATCAATGTGACCTGATGATCAGTGACAATGCAAAACATTAAGTGTCTGGAAAAACATGAACACAGACATGACTAATTAAACACTTTCTGTCTTACTCCTTTGCCTCACATGCAATACATCATACATTCTAATAGACCAGGAACTACCCTCATCACTTTTTTTGGCATTGCTCAGTTCTCTTAAGAAATTCAGTATTTCAGCATTTTGAATGTATATTAAAGAGAAAGAAAGAAAAATACTGCCTTGTTGCACAAAAATGGGAACAGAATTGTTTCTTGAGTGATAATTTGTTGTTTATTGCAAATTTTAAAAGAACACAGTCAAGTCAAGCAAACCGGTGATTAAAGACAGCCTTATCTGCTGTGTATATGATGTGTGATATGATTCCATTTCTGATTATACTGAAGTGATAACCATTACCAGATTTGAGATTTAATTTAACAGATGGTTTCATGCTACTGTTGTTTGCTGTATCTAAAAGAAATCAATAAATGAGACCAAATCACTTTATTTTTTAAAAATTGTAAATTGTAATACATTTTAAATATAACACTTACCTATTAATTCTTTGCTACATTCCTTATACAGATGCATCATGCTGCATCCTATATATTGTAAGTCTTTGATTGCTTCTGAGTTATGGAAGTAAGTTGCAGACTCTACAACATGCCTCTCTGGGAGTGAGTCTGTCAGTCTCAGGAAAGACTGAATAGAAATGATGCAACATGCTGCCTTTATTTAGCCAAAATACTGCCAAACAGAATATCTGAGTCATGTGGCTTATGGTTTCTTTCTTGCACATTCTGGGTAATTTACTACTGTTTAACTGAATACGTGACACACATATTAGCTGGTATGGTGGGAAAGACCCAGGAAAAGGCCTCGTATAAGTGTGCAGAGTCACTTTATCCAACCTGTGTTAGTCAGCTCTAGGTCTGCTTATTTTTCACATACTATAGACAAATTTATTGTCATGCATCTACCATAGATTATTACAATGAGTGCAAATGCTATTGTCTTAACATGAAGTTACAGCAGAACAATATGTACCTACGTGGTCTAATATGTGGTCTATCTCCACCAAGAAAAAAGGAAGGTTCCTTAGTGCTTCTAGTGTCATGAAAAAGATAAACCTAGTGTTCAAGGAGGTCACCCACATTATTAATTTGTATACATGGATGATCACACACAAAGTATAATACATGCAGCTTTATATAGTTTTTGGCCAGGCAAATATGTACAAAGCTGTGTACCATACTCATGTCACATCCAGCATGCTGTAAAACAAACATAAGTTTGAGGATATTCCTGCAACTCATGGCCAGTGTACTCAGATCACAGTTGCAGCACAGCCTTTCTAAAGAGAAAGAGTGGCCTGTTTTACCTTATATAGCAAAGACAGTTGAGTCTGTGACATATTAGTAGAACAATGTCCCACAACCATGATCAGATATTAATGTAATTCAAAATGCTACATAGCAAGCACCAGTGGATAATGAGTTTTAGGTTAAAACTTTATTTGTGACACTGCCCACACATGATGTCATCATTAGTAAACACAATAATACAAGTTCAATGTACACACAATTAGACAGACTGAGTCAGACTGAGTGTGTGTGTGTGTGTGTGTGTGTGTGTGTGTGTGTGTGTGTGTGTGTGTGTGTGTGTGTGTGTGTGTGCGTGAGTGTGTGTGTGTGTGTGTGTGTGTGTGTGTGTGTGTGTGTGTGTGTGTGTGTGTGTGTGTGTGTGTGTGTGCGTGCATGCATATGTGCCCTGCATTGCTCACATTCCTTAGTTAGTATCGGTGGCTTATGCAATAGCTGATGTGTACCTTAAATGACAATATAGAGTGAGGGAACTAGCCGCTTCACCCATACAAAATGCAGAGAGATTGGTTAATTAACACCTATCTCTGACCTCCAAGAGAAACAACTGTGCTGATTAGACTCTTTTCCCAAACTGGGGATCCATAGGATTGTTGCTCCAGCACAGAAATGTATGGGTTTGACAGAAATTAATGAGTTTGACTATCACCTTAAGAAAGATGAAAGGGCAGATTATGTATATTAAGGAGCACCATTTTAGAAATCACATACAACATAAAAGACAGTCGATGTGTTTCTGTACTAAGAGAATATTTTGCTGATCTGTAATTGCACCTTTCTAAAATTTCTAGAAGTTGTGATGTTAATTAAGAGTACAAATATGATCATTTCAATTTAAGCTATATTTTCAAGTCATGGTATTCCCAAAGTGTCTACAGTATAATAAGACATGTTGTGTCTTTCGGCTTTTCCCGGTTAGGGGTCGCCACAGCAGAACTCCGGTCCGCTAATGATTGGTAGTTGATTTTTACATGCCGAGTTACCAGCCCTGACGCACAACCATCAACGAAGGTACACCCATTCATGCATGTCTCCATGCAGAAGACGCTCTAGCTGAGAATCGAACTGGACAGCATCTTACTGTGAGGCGACAATGCTACCGCAGCACCACCACCGCGGGTGAACAGTATACTAACACATAATTTGTTATATTCTGGTGTAATGGGAATTTCAACACATGTCCAGTTATAACAAGCCAAATTCTAATGCACAATTCCAGAAACTTCTACACACTGTAAAATTACTAATGAAGAAGTCTTGAAGCATAAAAACTGAATGTTATGCAGAGTCTCACTTAACATTATTTTATTTATTTATTTACTAGTGAACTCTGACTGCATAATTTTATCTGTTTTCAGCAGAGGACTGGGGAAAAAAAGCTCCACAAATAAAATAACAGAATATACATATGCAGAAGTGTGTTACAATATACTGTAAATACACTGATAAATACAAATATTAATACACGACATGTAGAATAATACCCACAATTATTAAAACAAAATAAATCCAGTATTATGTAGCACTAAAACATGTTGACATGCTATAAGGCATCTATATTACCCAGTCAAACATTTAGGTTAGCAAATACCTAAACGTCAAACTAGTAATATCAAAAAATTAAAACAGTGAACAAATGATTTAATGTAGGGAATGAATTCCCTCAGCCACAAAAAAAATGTTTAAACCAGAATGAAGTGGGGGGCTTCACCCCACCCACCCCCCAATGTCGGGGGCTGTGCCCCCCATACCCCCCTAACTAAATATACCAACTCCGAGATTGGTCTACAGTGGAGAAAGGATCAAAATCCACATAATGGCCAAGGGAATTCTTTCCCTGCATTAAATCGGCCATTCGCGGTTTTTTGCTTTCGCTATTACCAGATCAATCGTTAGATATTCGCTAACCTAAACTTTCGATCAGGTAGTAGGAATCCGCTATAAGTGTGAAGAAAATCTCAGAGTGGAACATTCAAACAGTGTATAAGGAAGAGGAAAAGAGGAAGGAAGGGGAGATTGAAAATGCATACTTGTTAGAATAAAAAGTGGAGTAGATATGGGAGGCGGGGTGAAATTTTAGCCAGAAGAGCAGCAAGTGCAAAGACAGGAGTCTGAGAGGAATTCTTTTAGCTGCTGCTTGAACAAATGAATGTTATATATTTCCCTGATTGGTGCAGGGATTGTATTCCTGACATTTGCTATACAGAGTGAGTACAGAACTAAATATGTGTGTGTGTGTGTGTGTGTGTGTGTGTGTGTGTGTGTGTGTGTGTGTGTGTGTGTGTGTGTGTGTGCTAATGAGGCTTTTCTGTAAGTTTTAAACTAACTACCAAAAGTTAAAAAGCAAGAATTAAATAGTAGATTTATTAAAATATGGTCACTTGATTCACATCCTGTAATTTTGAACTCATGGATTATAAAATTCTTTCATTCAAATCATAGTGGTTTGGGCTGTATACCAGAACATTCAGTTTCCCAAACCTGACATGCAAAGCTCTAACTAAAATGGCTCTACTACAAACGACTGAGTCCCAGGTGCTCAAAGTCCACTGTCTTGCAGCCATTGACTTGAGAGTCTTGATATTTGCAGAGGCTGGTGCCCATGCTCAAAGTGTTCAAAGTGTGGGCAGGGTGCAGCAGTGATGTGAAGAAAGTGAAGCTTCTGTACCTTTACCTGAACACACTTTTTCAGTCTGAGCAAGGTAAGTACATCTGGCATAAGGAGGAAGTGAGAGAAGGTGCAAGTGTAGGTTAGGGTTTCAGACAGTGATGAAGAAAGTGATTTAGGCTTAGGGAGTGAGAAGGGGTGTGAGTGTAGGTGGCAGTGATGAGGAAAGGCATTTAGGTTTAGGGGAGGGGAGGAGGTGCAAGAGTAAGTTAGGGTTTCAGGCAGTGATGAGGAAAGGGATTTATGTTTAGGGAGGGGGAGGGGAGATTCTGGCTTATGTAGCAGGAATGGAGGTTAGGGTTATGGAAAGGGAAAGGAGTTTTAGGATTAGGGTTAGGGAGTGGGAAATAAACTAGGGTTAGGAAGAGGCAAGGCAGTCTTATAGGTTCATAGGTTCATAGGTTCATACTAGGCTATCTGCCCAAGGGCATTTATAAGCCTAGCCCATAGTTATGTGGCTTTCGCCACCCCTTTAGTTTGAATAAAACTATGCCTATTATTTTGCTGTGCCTGAAGTAATCCCTGGGGTATATCTGCGATCTCCCATCCATTGGTCAAGATTCCTCCTGAACAAGGCCAGCGAGGTGCTCTGCCTCACATGTACCGGGATTTTGTTCCACAGCATAGGGAGTCTCTGGGTGATGAATCTGTCCCTCCAGCATGTTCTATTAATAACCGTGTCAAGGTTTAAGTCTCCCACCCTTGTGGTTCTGAGGGATCTAGATTTTTTTGAGGTGAAGCATATTCATCAAATCTGGGTTTGACATGGCCTTATATGTCAGGCACAGGTCACCTCTGAGCAAGCGGTATGAGACTGAATAGAGCTGGAGTTCTTTCAGTCGGGCAGCATAAGACATATTTTTGAGACCCTTTATCCTTTTGGTGAGGAACTTTTGGGGCCTTTCCAGCTGCTGCAGGTGTCGGGTCAGATACATTCCGAATGGGGCATTGTACTCAATCATAGGTCTAATGAGTGATGAGTACAGGGGACGATGACCTCCCTTGATCTAGATGTGAATCCCTTCATGATCAGGTGGGCAATGTAGAAGGTTTTCCTAACTACTTTAGCAACATGAGTGTCAAACGAAAGGCTACTGTCAACCTGGGTCCCCAGATCCCTGATGACTTCTTCTGTGCTCAGTGGATTGCCACCTATATGGTAGCTAGGGGTAACCTTGTTTTTCCCGAAGGGTATGACTATGCATTTCTTGGCGTTTAACTTTAGGCCATGGCTCTGGCACCAGTTATCCATTTCTGTGAGGCCCTTCTGAAGGATATCTGTGTCAGATGTGTTTTCGACTATGGCGCCCAGTTTGCAGTCATCTGCAAACTTTGTCAGCCATAACCCTCCTGTGTTTGCTTGTACTTCAGAAAAGTAGATGCCGAACAAGAGTGGACCCAGGACTAAGCCCCGTGGGACACCACTTGTGACAGGCTTTGAGTCTGACTTGGCTCCAGCAACTCTGACCCTGTGGGTTCTGTCACTTAGCCAGTTTGCAACCCATCTTGTGATGTATGGGTTTACATTCAAGCTGATGAGTTTTTCGATGATACCTGAGTGGGGTATTGTGTCGAAGGCCTTTGCCAGGTCGAGGTAGGCTGTGTGGACTGCCTTTCCCTCATCAATGGCCTTGGTGACTGTCTCGAAAAAGTCAACCAAGTTTAAAAGGCATGATCTGCCTTTGACAAAGCCAAACTGGGTTGGATCCAAAGTCTGCAAGTTCCCTATGTCTTTATTTATGAGTTCCATTATGATCCTCTCCATGGACCTTGCAGATAAGGCTTGTCAAGCTAATGGGACGGTAATTTCCAGGGTCGGTGGAGGCACCACCCTTGTGAAGGGGGACCAGAGTCGCCGTGCGCCACTCCTTGGGTACGTATCCTGAGGTGAGGCTAAGATTAAACAGCTGTCCTAACTGCGGGTTTAATTCCTCATTGAGTTCGTGGAGCACACAGCCGGGGACACCATCCGGTCCCATGGATGCTGTGTTTTTTGCCTTGGAGAGAGCAGTTCTCACCTGGGCATTGGAGATGTTTGGGGGGCTACAATCCTCTGGTATAGATATCTCTCCTTTGGGGAGGGGGAGAAGTTTGCACTGAACCTGTCAGCCAGTATGTTGGCAATGTGTGTAGGTTCAGTAATCTTCACATCATTTTGAACTAATTCTGAGCATATCTGGGAGTTTCCTCCTAGGTTTCTAACATAGCTAAAGAAGGCCTTATGATTGTCTTTTGAGTCCTTGGCGATTTTTCTCTCAAAATTTGCCTTGGATGATTTTATGAGAGCTCTTAGTTTTTACTTATAATGATCAAAGGTGTCTTACCTTTCAAGGATTTTGCTCTATCTTGTAGTAGCTTCCTCCTTTTGTTGTAGAGCTTGTTTATGGCTGGGGTCCACCAGACTGGACGCTTGCCTTTGGTACAAAGAGTCTTAGTTTTGTTTGGGATTGCCTGATCCATGCAGTCCTGTAGGTGCTGGTAGAAGGCATTTGTAAGTGTTTCAGTGGTTTGAGTAATGTTTACCACTGGCTCAGGGGCCTTAAAGGAGACCACACTAGTTTTTAGAAGTGTGAAGTCGGCTTTTGAGAAGTTTTTCACTGTGGTCTTTTTTATTTCAGGTGTGGGCGGGATGAGGACCTCCAGCGAGATTAGTTTATGATCTGATCTCACCAGTGAGGGGTATACTTCCGGTGTTGAACATTGTGATCCCATGTTCGTGATGATGAGATCAAGTATGTTTTCTCCTCTTGTGGGGATGGTGACTAGTTGTTCCATGGCATTTGAGTTTATGAACTCCAGGAACCTTTGGGCTAGAGTGTTTGGGCTTGAGTAGTGTTCCCAGTCTATATTAGGGTAGTTGAAGTCACCTAGTATGATGGTATTTGGAGATATATTTATCCCCTCTAATGTTTTCAGGAAGGCCATGTGAGGTTCCTGAGTTTGAGAGGGTGGCCTGTAAAATGCTACAAATTGCAGAGCAGTCTTGCCTATGGTTAATTGCACCTGGATGGTCTTCGATGCATCGTGCTTTGCCACCAACCTTGAGGTGTGGGTGTCCTTTATGAATATGGACACCCCCCCTCCTTTCTTGGTGTTGTCCAGATTTTGGGGCCGGAACGCATGATATGAGGTGAAACCTGATAGTGCTGGGGTGCTCTCAGGAGCCTTGAACCAGGTTTCTGTCACAGCACAGACATCGATGTTCTCCATACTGAGAAGGGCCTCGAGTGCGTGCATCTTGAGATTGAGACTTCTGGCATTGAGCAGCATTACCCTTAGTTTTTTTCTTTTTTGTGTTCTAGGGTGGTAGGTTTAGAATTTGAGCCTTGCCTAAAAAAGGCACTATGGGGGTGGCAAGAGCCTAAATCACTTTCTTCATCACTGTCTGAAACCCTAACCTACGTTTAGAAAGCTTGGGGGATAGATACAGAGCATTTGGGGAGTTCAGGGGTAGGGAGCAATTAGGGAGGTTAGGTTTACATTTAGGGAGTGATCCAGGAGTTTACATTTATGGAGAAGGAGTGAAGTTTTATGACAAGGGAGTGAAGACTCAAGTTAGGAAATAGGTGGTATTTTTAGTGTTAGGACTAGGACTCTTGTAGGACTAAGCATTACATGCTGGGTGGGTTAATTAATTAAGTAAGATGAGGCTAGTTAGAGTTATTAGCAAAAAGCAAGTGTCTCACAAATTACTAGTGCATGACATTTTGTAGTACGCTCAACTAAAACATTTAAACTGAAAGAATTGTAAAACCGAACATCACAGAAAAATAATGAATCATCATTTTTCACAGGGGTAATGTACCACCCTGCATCCTTAATGATTTCTAAATATGCTATGTCTGAGATCACACACACTCAGTAAAAGAGAAAATTAAAAAAAAGAAACTTACCTGTTTCTTTTTCCAAGTTACACTACTTCAAAAATACTATTAGAGTGCACTGCATACAAAGAACCATCCAGCAAAATAAAGTTTTACTAACATAAACACTCTGTGGCACAATACAGTGACATTCAGATATTTTATTTAAGCAATAAAAAAGCATATAACATTCCATGTTTTTTAAATAAAGTAAATGAAAAAAGTCTGTAATCATAACCAACTTTTATGTGTTCTAGATATGGACATTGAGAAACTGCGGCATTGAGGTTGAGAATATACCAATAGTTATGACTGGAGAGAAGTTCTAATAACTGTTTGTAGCTTATGTTGCTTTATCTGCTTTATGTGCTGCCAGTTAAAGAGAAACATAGGAGTAGTAGCACAACGTATTTCACAGCTATGAAATCTGCAAAACAGCATGGCCACACAGATAGATGGCAGAAGCATAGCTCTCAACTTTCCATCTCCAAAATGAGGAACGCTCGCCTTCATAATGTGGAACAAATGGGCAAAATGTGGAACACTTGCTAACAGCTTACCAACAACTTCAAGTAGGAAGGTCATAGGATGGTTAAAATATGCTGGTTTTACTTATGAAGAAGGTTCTTTAATGAATTAATATAATTAATTTCCATTTATCATGGATTTCACTTAAAAAAATTCCTAACACTGAATGTGTGACAGACTCTTTCAATGTGGAACTTTGAGGAACTTCGAGGAACATGAACTTTTTAAGACCCCAAATGAGGTACATTCCTCGTAATGAGGTACACTTGAGAGGTATGGGCAGAAGCAAAGTGCCTGTCTGGTGAAGGAACATCTTTAATAGCTGTTGGATACTTCATTCTGTCATATTGTGTATGTGTGTGTGTGTGTGTGTGTGTGTGTGTGTGTGTGTGTGTGTGTGTGTGTGTGTGTGTGTGTGTGTGTGTGAGAGAGATACATAGAAATGTACAAAACATCTTAAAGGTGTGAAAATGCTTTAGCATAAGACTAGAGCTTAGTTTTGCTGAAAGAAGCTTAATCAACTTTTACAAGTACCTTTATTGTAGCAGAAAGGCTTTTAACACATTTGTCTTTTTTTCCGGATGTGGAGCATAAGTCCATTCCTCCAAAGCTGTACAGTTTAAGTTATGTAAACCATTCATGCTTGGAATCCATATTTTATGTTTTTAAATGGCTGAGTTTTTGTGGTCTCAATCAACAAGGAGGTTTGCACTTTTTGTCTGTATAACAGGTGCATTAAATCATGCAGAAAGATTTAGATAGATATATTGTTAGGTTGTTCCTGCCAAAAAAAAATTTGACTACTAAAAGTTTATTTTTATCCATGTGTCACTTTTCTTACTCTGTCATCATCTGCTGATGACTAATTATACACTGTGCTGGTAGTTTTACTTCTATAAATTCAAAAACATTCCAAGGCCAATGGGTGTCATGATTGTTCCTGCTTTGCTAGTACCGTCCTCAGGTAGCACCTTACCTCACCTCCATCTCAATGACTTCTCTATGACTTCAGCATTTCCATAAAATAAAACCACTTCCAGATCTAGAACTTGTTCTGCCTGACTGATAGAATCAAATAAATTACATCAACAAGTACATTTTTAGTTTACTCATAATACCAACACTATTTTTGTTTGTTCTTTCTTTACTACATTAAAAGATCAGGCATTATTGTAAACCAATAATCTTTTAATAAGTAAAAGATTACTGAAACACACACAGAGTATTTATGCAAAAATTATTCGGTTAGGTCAAGTCAACCAATACAGTTAAACTACAAAGATAAATATCATCAATAGAAAAGCTTTAACATAATTTGAAAAGTCAGAACCAAAAATGATGGAACAAGTCAGTAAAAAGTAATTTGTAACCAACAACACCTGACTTTCAAGTTTCACAGAGCCCAATGCACCAAATGAGTGTTAATATTCAAAATATATAACTTATTCACCATCAAACATTACCAATTAAGTGCATTCATCCTGTAAGGATTTCTTCAGAACTGGTAATAAGCCTACCCCTCAGCATTATAAAGGGGTAGATTGTAATCACATCATGGATGCATAAACAATGTAAATTGTTAATTAGCAATCAGTTAAAAATTAATTAAATACAATTGCCAATTTTCTGTGTAACGTAAATTGATTAAATTTAAATGAAATCTAAATTAATTGGGGGGGGTGGGAGAATAAATTGGCACTTAGGGAGTTAAACTGGCAGTTTAGTTTAAATGCAACTATGCTGCCAGGGTTAAATGAATCAGAGAACCTTATACCTGTTTTGAAAAAGAAGGCATGTGATATATGAACTTCCACTTAAATTACATTACATTTAAAATATGGATAGGAAAAAAAAAAAAATATATATATATATATATATATATATATATATATATATATATATATATATTATATTAGAGTTCACATAAGTGGACAAATGTATATGAATTGTTTTACTGTTTCCAGCCATATATTTTTATTACTTCTTACTATTATTTTTAGATTTAATTGTGGTTTATTAAAAAAAAAAAAAAAAAAAAAAAAAACTTTAATTTATTTAACTTAATATCAAATTGTTTTATAATAAAACAGTTTTCATATGGATGTATCTTTTCGATTATGTAACAGGAGATGACAGGGAAAGAATGGTTTACAGTGGGTCATGT
Organism: Protopterus annectens; assembly: GCF_019279795.1. Lineage (NCBI taxonomy): Eukaryota > Metazoa > Chordata > Ceratodontiformes > Protopteridae > Protopterus > Protopterus annectens. The sequence continues at coordinate 1,804,207,924 of NC_056733.1, read as the reverse complement.
GATTAATTAATTATTTTGTTCTGAAGAAGTCTCTTATGTAATAAGGATGAAAGCAATTAACTTTCAATAAAGTATTCTTGTTTTTATGGTCGTAGTGTGTGCCTTGGATTTAACCACAACTGGAAGTTTTTTGTTTATATAACCTGAAACAGAACGTAGGTGTTCAGACCAATGATCAAGAGATGGCATTCAGGGGGAGCATGGCCAAGTTGAACACTAAGTAGCATCAGTTTTTATCAGCTCCACTAAGACAACTTCTACTATCTGAATTTTTTATCTTCATCTACTACAATAATATCTAAAAAAAATTTGAAGAAGACAGATTTTCCAGTCAAAATAATCATTTGGAAATATTCATCTCATCTGAGAATATCATCATGAGCTTTTAAAAAAAAAAGCAGTCAAGATTCTATCCTTAAAAAAGAAATTCAGATATTATTAACCAACTTATAGGATTTAACTACTAAAATTGACAAAATTGACACTAAAATTGAAAACTTTAAAGAAAGAAGCCCAAAACAGATGGATTTACTTCATGAAGACTTGCAACAACAAAAAACGCAAATTACTGGTATAGAGGAAGCACTCAATGCCATGGACTGTAGAATAAAAGAAAATAAAACAATGTAGAATTTATCTTAAACAAAATATTTTACTTGAAAACAAGCTAGATGATCTGGAAAATCGATCCCGTCACAACAATATAAGGATTTTTGGACTATCTGAAAATATTGAGGGCAACAATATGACAACCTTTTTAACATCTTGGCTACCAAAAACACTTGATCTTCCAGAAGTCCTATCATTTGGCATAGAAAGAGCATTAGTCCTCTTTTTTATAGTACCAGAAACTATAATCTAATAATGCCATATCTGTTTTAAAGTTACCTCAGAAAATAAGCTTACTTGCTATTATTAAAAAAACAAAACTAGGATACAATATAAATAAATACATGGGACGAGAGAAAAGGAAAGGATTGGGAGAGAAAAGTGGATGTGATATATATTAATATCTCCAGGTTAATATGTTAATGTTAATATGTAAAATTAAGTAAATATGACTTACAACAGCTAACAATAACTTCATATTTTTGAAATATAATGAGGCTTTATAGATGCTTCTAGTATGTTGTGCTATTCTTAGGTGAACAGTTTGTTACTAGGAGTTAATGCAATGTGTTTTGGACAAGTTTTGCCATTTTTTCTTTTCTTTTTTTTTTCATTTCCCATTCTTCGTGTCATGTAGTATTTAAATAGGATGCAGTTATTGAACCTGCTTTTAAATACTTACTGCTTACCTTCCACTTGAAGGTAAAAGTCTTATGTAAATAATTATTAACTTTGTTTGAGAGCAGGAGAAAGAAAAAGACTCTGGTTTACTTATAAAACTCATTCTGCTCTACATTTATTGAACTGTATGTGCTTAAAAATGTACATGTGAGCTCAGCTGCATAGCTTGCGCTATGCATCTTATAATGAAGCTCTAACAGATCCATTTAAAAAAAAAACATTTTTTTAACTGTTTTCCCTCTGGAACTTTTCAAAGAGACAATTTTAGTCCCAATTGTCTCATGCTGTACAATTGTGAGCTGCATACTCTTCCATAACTCCTCATACAAGTGTGGGAACAAGACATAATGACTTTTGAACTTATTTGTCACATCAGTGCAACGTGAAAGCTGGAAGACCAAGCCAGGATCCTCATAAAATGCAATCATGAAGGCATGGAACTACATATATAAATAAACGTTATGAGAAAAGTGAGTTTTACCTAATTTAAATTTAATGCTTTATATTCTCAGAGAGCTCTAGGGCGGCCACGGTGGTGCAGTGGTTAGCATTGCCGCCTCACAGCAAGAGGTTCTCTGGTTCGATCCTCGGCTGGGGTGCCTTCTGTGCGGAGTCTGCATGTCCTCCCTGTGGTCGCGTGGGTTTCCTCCGGGTGCTCCGGTTTCCTCCCACATCCCAAAGACATGCTGCAGGTGGATTGGATACTCTAAATTGGCCCTAGGTGTGCGTGTGAGTGTGCCTTCTGTGGAAGGTTGGGCACCGGGCTGGCAACTCGACACCGTAAAACTCCACTGCCATTCAATGTGCGGACAAGGTGATCCGCTGTGGCGACCCCTAACCGGGAAAAAGCCGAAAGAAGAAGAAGATATTCTCAGAGAGTTCTAATAGACAAAACTGTATGAGTTATATAAATGAATGGAGTCACATCTGTAAGCTTTAATGTAATATATCTGCTATGTGTATATTCAGAGCCTTTATTATTTTTTTAGACCAAAAAAAAGAAGAGAAATGAAAAGTGATAAAGTTTTCTTTAAAGTGCTTACACTCAAATGCCTTTCACACTGTCTGTAGACATACTTATTGTGTCTTGAAGAAGGATGGAGAGGGGAATAGAAAGGGAAAGAAACTGCTATATATTTTTGGGCTCTCTGACAAATTGCTGACTCAAATAGCAATACCGTTTATATTACAGGTAAATGATTTGAGAATATGAAGCAAAATTAATCAATATGTATAATAGTATAGAATGGACACGTATATTTTTTTTCTTTTCCCCATATCTCATGCAATACTTTGATAAAGTACAATAACTGAGAGTCAATGTAGCATAAATGCATATATTCATAAAAATATACTATATATATAATGTTATTATTGACGTTAATCAACATGGTTTAAGAGTTCACCCTATCCAGTTCAGTAAGCATGTTGTAACTAAGACATAATTTCATTTTGTTTAAAGTTTGTCCAACTCTTGTTATGTGTTCCTCTGTAGATAATTTAAATAGAAACAGTTGTAGACAGCACATTATTTTAATAAATTATAACTATATGTATCTACTTTAAGGTTGGTAAAAGAGGGAGAAGAAAATTGAGAAGAGGAAGGAGTGATGAGGGAAGGAAGAGGAGCAGGAGAGGGGAAAATAAAGGAGAAAGAATGGGAAACGGGAGAAAAATATATATAAAAAAGGAAGAAAAATCCTTTTCATACACATACTTAGATGTTAAATATATGTGCTTTTTCTGCTATATGATTCTACAATATTTTGACTATTAGAAGAAAAAATATATTGATTTAAAGAAGCTTAATAGAAGATATTTATAATTATATAGTTAAATTACTTAAATAAGTCATATGCAATTTAAATTTAAGTATTTTTTATATTCACAAGTGGTTGCTGATTTTCTGCTTTTACAATCAGGGTGGTAATCAAAGTGGCACATGCTACTTGGATTGGGAGTTATATAGCTTTATACCTTAACAATTGGTTTTGTATTCTTAATTATATTGAACATTCTTGGCTGACGTCTGCTATATTCAATACCTGCAAGTTTACCATTCAAAAAGTCTTCAAAACTCATCACAATCACAATAAATCATTAATAAAGGAATTTAGGCCTAATATATTACATATAGGTGGGGAAAATATGGGAAATGTTTTAGTTTTTCACATGACATGTAAATATCTAACTATCTTTTACATATAATATGGTTTCATTGAAAGATATATCTATTAATATTAATGGCTTAAATAACCCAAATAAAAGAAGGAGTTTCTTCAGATATCTAGCTTTACATAAATCTAACTTGATTTCCCACATGAAACACATCTATTGAAGGAAAATGTTAAGATATTAAATCCTAATAAATATATAGTAAGTTCAGAGCATACAAAAAAAAAAAAAAAGAGGAGTCACAATCTTTTGGAATAAAACTTTACCACCACCTAGAATTATCAGGACTTATCAAGATGATAAAGTGATGTTTTGTCTGCCTGTAGTAGAAATAAATAAAAACAATTTACATTGATTAACATATATTGGATGCCAGGCATAGGTATTAATACAATTAAACATCATCTAAATCAGATAGCACTCCAGTCAAAGAGAAATATTATTATTACAGGGGATTTTAATTGTATTTTAAAAGAAAATGGATCCAGTACATTAGGGAAAAGCAAGACAACCTCACAGGCCAAATACATTTTTTCTAATAGGCATAACTCCCACTCTAGGATCGACAGAATTTATTCTCCAGTCATACAATTAATGACTTAACCAAATCTGAAATAATATATTGCCCATTATTTGATCATAATGCAGCCATTTTTGAACTTTGCATTAATGTAACATTTAATGTACAAATAAGAATGCCTGCCTATCTAACACAACTAAAAGAGTTCAAAGCCTTCTTAAATCAAGAAATTCAAAATTTCATAAATACAAACTCATCTCCTAACATCTTAGACACACACACACACACACACACACACACACACACACACACACACACACACACACACACACACACACACACATATATATATATATATATATGTGTGTGTGTGTGTGTGTGTATGTATATATATATATATATATATATATATATATATATATATATATATAGGATGCTTTAAAAGCATATTTATATGGGCAGATTAATAGATGGTACCCTAATAAAAGAAAAACATGGGATAAAGATTTAAAAGAAATACAAGATAAATTAGATCAGTTGCAACTTAATAATAAAGACAGACTCATCAAAAAGAATGTTAGGGACAAAATAAACGAATTGAACAATGAATATAGAGAAATATTACATCATAAGATGATGATTTTCTTAGAAAAATATAAATTTCTTGGTTTCTCGTTGAATCTCAAACATCTAAGTAATCTTAAAAACAAGACATAAAAGATTGAATAAACATAATCATATCAAAGAAATATACTCCGTATTCCAAAAAAAAGAAAGTCTACAATTTACATGATATAATAGACAAATTATAAGATCATTTTTTGAAATTAATCAAAATACTGTTAAAACTGAATCTAAAGATAAAATAAAAGAATATATTAACAAAAATATCAATAGTAAACTTAACAAACAACAAGCAGAAATTATAGATAAACAAATAACATATTCAGAAATCCAAACCCAAATTAGTAAACTTAAACAAAATAAAGCACCAGGTAATGATGGTATCATACTAGAATTATATAAAAATGTATTCTCTAAAGCCCAAAATGATTATATAATACCCCCATCATGGAAATATACATTTATATCACCTATCTTGAAATCGAATAAAGATCCAATGTATTGCTCTTCCTATAGGCCTATCTCATTATTGAATGTGGATTATAAGATGTTCATGAACATTTATACTTTAAGATTGAGAACATTTCTAACAGATTAAATAGACAAAGACCAAACTGGTTTTATAGTTAACATAAATACTTTTGACAGTATTAAAATAAATTTAGCTTTAATTGATTATTCTCAATGTAAAAAAAAAATGACTTTAATAAGCTTGAACATAAATTCTGCATTTGATTCAGTAAGTTGGGATTACTTGTTTGTACTACTTGAATGTTTGAACTTCTCATGAAATGTTATCAATTTATTAGAACAATTATATAAGGGGACATTAGCATATATTAAAATTGGTACATCCATATCATCTAATATTCCTGTAATAAAAGTAACCAAAGAAGGTTGCCCACTCTCTCCCTTACTATTTACCCTGATATTGGAACCATGGGCTAACAAAATTAGGAAAAATAAAAATATAGAAAGATTGGAAATTAACA
>NC_056733.1:1804187323-1804199823 GCF_019279795.1 Protopterus annectens | reverse complement strand
TTATTATTTTAATATGTTCTGAAAATATTTCTTGTTAAATTTTCTGAGATTGATTTTTATGTAAAATCAATAAAATTGTTTTAAAAAAAAAAGAGATGGTGTTTGAACTGGTGGCAAATAAGTTCTGAGGATAGTACATAAAGACATCACCTTTTTGCCCTATGCTACACGAGGAGCATACATGTGATGAATGGCGTACCTTAAAGCAACCTAAGGCTTTGGTATACTGGCAGGTTATTGGGCTACCCTAGGCAGGGATCCATCCTGTAATGAATACTGCAACAGTGAAATGGAAGGACACCAACTAAATATAAACCTACTTTTCTGCAAACCACTCTTAAAGGGACAATCCCAGAGTGTATAATTCTGACCAAAAGAAACTTGTCCTGATACCTCCCAGTTGTCACCACCCACTTACCACATCATTATCAACCCTACTCCTGGTTTCAATTTACTTAATGCAGCTCTGTCTTCATTCTCTCTGGTGAACACAATTAGCAACATTTAGTTCCTGTCGAAGCTTTCAGTCCTCTATCACTGGGAAACAGTAAGGTTATTACATTTTTGTATGTGTGTTTGTGGTGGGGGTGGTTAGGCAAGACTATCAGTGTTTACTTTGTATAAACTCGTCCAAAAACGTATCTTAATTGTACAACTCTATTTCCTTTATTCACTCTGCATAGCTTAACTGCGAGCAGTATAGTCAAAAGGGTACAGTTTAGTGAATTCATACTAAACCTTAGCAATCTATTGACGTAGTCCCCTTACTTCATAATAAAGCTATCTAAGAATTAGTATGTAAAACTATCACAGGTTGCTATACTGTACATTCCCTGTTATGAGAGTAAGTTTTGGACTTCATTGTTTAAAATGAATCTGTTGCTTGCATCACAGTTATGTTTTTTTTTTTTTTTTTTTTACTGCAGGTCAGAAAGTGCTTACACTTGGTTAGTATTCAGAGAGAAAAAAACAAAATATGAAAAATAATCAAAAACTTGTATCATTCTGATGCTTTCTACAGAGCAAGTGCATGACATCATAGCATGTAGGTAGGATTCAGAAATCCTCAAAAAATAAAATATGAAATGAAATGAACAGAAAACTCTGTTTACTACTGTTTTAATGTTGCACTGCTCAAATGCTTTCCTGCAAGGCAGTAGCAAGTGAGGTCATAAAAAAGGCTACTGTTCTATGATGACAAAAAGTACAGGTGAAACTAATGAATGACTCAGTGAGAGCTGTTGTGAGTGCAAATGCAATTTGACTAAGACTATTGAAACCTCCTGTAAGCACCCATCCCCCAACCGCCACAGCCAAAGCTGGGACATGCTCAGAAAGACAGACTAAAAATGTAAAAAAGACTAGAATCAAAACAAAAGAAATCTCTAGGATTGTCCCTTTAAGAGACTTTAATTTATTCAACCCTATTGGAACATTGGCAGCCACCTGCTAGAATAACCTGTCTTATAGCATTAGGGTAGTCAGTCTAAAAAGTATCTTAATAAAGGTCAGTAAGCAAGAAAACTATGATGGGAGCAGAAATAGGAAAAGGAGGAGCAGCATTTTCATATGGGCTTTGTGCAAGCTGCAGGTATGCTGCCAGCAGTCTTTACCTTTGCAATGAAAAGTCATGGGAAATATAGGCATGCCAAGGAACATTTTATATATAGCACAATGAATGTGATATACACAGCTGCTTGTATTTCTTACCTATATTTTTATGTATGAAGATTAGGCAGAAAACTACAGCATAGAATACAAGATCATATTTACACTATTAGGCAAAAAGAGAAAGTACAGTTGTGTAAGTAAACTTACCACACCAGATGTTCGAATGATCACTGCTGCAGTAGCTTTACCTATATGGTTTACATCCTGTCAAGGATATAACAGCTGGCCAGCTTCCAAAGTTTCGGAGCAGATCCCATGCACCCAACTGTCAGGCAGCTTGTGCTGAGCTGACTAAAGGACAAGTTTTTGGCTAAGCCCTTCACAGCTTTCCTGCAAGAGAAAGGTTCATCCCTGAAAAGACAATGCTAGGAAGAACAAAAATAAATAACCACATCCTGGTGTAAACAACGTACAAATAAATAAGGGGAATCTGGTAGGAGGGAGCAGCTACTGTTGCAATGATCATTCAAGTATCTACTGTTATGATAGGTTTACTTACACAACTGGGCTATGTTCATCATATTGTCCACTATTGCAGAACACTTAGCTATACAGACTGATCACCCTGGCTTACTATATTTGGGTGGTGGAAGGAGAAGAGTCCAAGATCCCCTGAAGGATGGCCAATGCAAAGCCTGATCTAGGCCTAGAGAAATTATCAAGCTTATACTGCTTTGGAAAATAATGTATAAAACACGACATTTCTACTTCTAGAATATTTCTAGAATCCAACACATTCCAAAAATCATAGATGAAGCCAAGACCCTGGAAGAGTGGATCTTGACCTTGCCTGAATAGTTTTGTTGTGCTATGTATAACAAGAAGTAATAGCCTTAGACAGCCATCTTGAAATAATATTTTTTGACACTGTTTATCCCTTCTTCTTCTCTTCCCAAGGAATGAACAACTGACCAAAAGATCTGAAACATTTAGTTCTGCTGAGATGGTATCTGAGTTGTCTGTGGATATCTAAGGTATGGAGTATCCTTTCTGTCTCATTTTTGGGTTCAGGAAAGAAAAGTGGAAGATGGATAGTTTTGCTTAAAGTAAACATGGATAACTTTTTTAGGTATAACAGAAAGAATAGTTGTCAGAAAAATCCTGTCTTTGTGGAAAATGAGGTAGTGCTGACTCATCATAAACTTGCAACTCAGATACTCTACTTGCAGAGGTCAGACCAAGCAGTAAACTTGTTTTCCATGTTAAGAACCTCAAGTTAGCCTGGTTAGCTGGTTCAAATGGAGCAACTATTAGCTTCCATATCACAAAATTAAGATCTGAAGGATGGGTCACTGTTTTTCATGAAGTCCTCATATGCAAAACCCCATTCAAAAACATTTTGGCATGAGACTGCATTGAAAGAGGAGGATCCGTGGGCACAATTGCTGATATGACAATAGATATACCCTGATAGAGGAGTAAGAAAGACCATAGGAAAGTAACTCAGACAAGTAATGTAAAAACAAATATGAATTAGCTGAGAATTGGTGCTGGTTATGTTCTTGGCACCAACTAGAAACCCTTTTCCATTGGTATGATTATCTAGCAGCAGGTTTTCTTGTCTCCATTATTACTTGTAGCATGCCCTCAATAACGAGGTGCCTAAAAGATATTAAGGCCATATCATCCAGTCAATTGAAGGGGATTGGTATTGGGGTGTATCAAACACCCCTGTTCTTGTGTGAGTAGATCCAGTCTGTGAGGAAGCTTGTAGTAATCGCCTCTGGCTATTTTCAAAGGAAGGGAGAACCACAGTTGTCTTGGCCAGAAGAGAGTCACCAGAATGACCTTGGGGATTCCTTCTGAATCTTCAAAAGTACCCTGGATATTGGTGGGAAATCATATAGGAAAATTCCTGTCCAGGGAAAAGAAAAGTCATCCGTCTTCCAGGTCTTCTTGTTTGGAGTTCTGGAGCAGAATCTTTTCATCTAATTGCTCAGAGAGGAGGCAAAGAGGTTTACTTCCGGCACTCTCCACAGATGTATGAAATCTTAGAAGACCCGTGATGTAGTTTCCATTCATGAGAGTTTTCCCACAGTTTTGCTCTGGAAAAATGTAGGATACCTGTAAAGTATGATTGTGCTGTGAAGCTATATATCAAGCTAACATGACTAGCCTACAAAGGGGGTATGACTTCATTCCCTTTTGCTTTTTGATGTACCACATGACCTTGGTATTGTCTGTAACAACTTGAAGAGGTCCAGTATACCAAAGATGATTCAAAGAGTTAAGTGCCTTGATCTGGACAAACATCTCTTTTGGTATTTACATGCTTTCATCTATTCTCAGTGTCCTACGCATCTTGCAGTTTTATCACTCCTGAAACTGCTCCCCAAGCGAAGTCTGAGGTATCTGTGGTGACTGACTGTTTTGGAACAAGGAGGAAGAAGGGGAGGCCTGGATTTAGGGATATTTTTTGTGTCAATGAAGTGATTTCTCTTCTGGCAAACCCCATCACTGGCTTTGTAAAGACAAAGGGTGTTGGTGCTGAAACCAAAGAGACTTCAAACACCACTGAAACTTTCTCATGTTGAGTCCTGCCAGGGGTATCATGAGAAATGTAGAAGCCATGAGACCCAAAATCTTGAGATATTCATTGCAGTGACTGATATCTGAGTAGAAAAAATAGAAACAGATCTAGATATAGATCTATTTTTTTCTATGCAGGAGCACTTTGAACTCTGATGTCTAGTTGACATTGTAGAAACAGACTCCTTTGAGAAAGAGTCAAGAAAGACTTTTGAATGGCCTCTTGGAATCATAGCTTGTGTAAGAGACCTGTCTCCCAAGGGAGGGATTCCTGACACTTTGAAAAAATACTCTACAAAGATAAGCAAATCATCTAACTATGAAAAAAAACACCTGTGACCTGTAGCATTCAATGAGCTACAAGTGGAGCTAGATACTTTGTGAACAGTCTTGATGTAGTGGATAGTCCAAAGGGTAAGGCAGAAAACTGATAATGTGTTCCAGACTCACAAAACATTAAGAAACACCTGAAATCTGGATGAATAGTGATGTGATGATAAGCATCTTTTAAATCTAGTGCTACCAAGAAACTTGAAATAGGAAGAAAAGTTAGGTTGCGATGTGACATCATTTTGAATTTGGGCACTATCACAAACAGGTTTGGAAAAGAAAGATCCAGAACTGGTCTCCAGGCATTTTCTTTATTTGGCGCTAAAAAGATAATTGAATAAATCCTCCTTTGCACCTGGGAAGGGGAGACTGGTTCTATCACTCCTGGGAAAGCATGCGATGAAGGACAGGAGGAAATAAAAGAGTCTTTTCTAGAGAATCAGGAACTGCCCCTGGGAAAGAGGAATGTCGTCCAACTGCTATCTGTAACCTTGGTGAATGATCTTCAGAACCCATTAGTATGAAACTATCAGTTTACAAAAAGAAAAGTGGAAATTCAGATCTTCTGGAAGACAAAGGGGCACCAGGGTGAGGAGGCGGCAAAGTCAGTTAAATGGTCATTCTGACTTATTCGACTGTCCTTGGTTTGGGGAGCTTCCAGAATTCTTTTTGAAACTGCTTTGCCATTTCTTCTTAACTTATTAACATCTAATGTGGTGTGGAATGTGACACCTCTAGCAGCCTACACACATCTTTGCATTCCAGAGCATTTTCTGAAATTCAAAAGCATAAATGAAATAAATATGAATTTTTTGTGAACAATAACAGCTATTAAAACTGTAGAAATAGCAATGCTATCAGTAAGAAGTATTTTTTGTGATGACAATAGTTAATGCATTCATAGTCTTTCCACAAATACTATAATACATTATTAATTCACATAAAGAATTACATTTTTTTGCTAAACTGTCACAGATTGTCATATCTTGGAAAATGTATAACATAGGCATATATCCTTAGAATACTTTAGTAACCAGACATAAGCTCTCACATGACAGCAAGAAATTTGTATTCATGTTTATTTAGATATTTACAGAAATATGAAAACATCTGCTTAATTATATAATTAACAATGAAAATAATACTAAATATCTCTCAAGATGTGCAGCTGAAAGAGCAAATATCGAAGACAATTTTCTTCAAAAACATAGGTTAGTACTAGGCTAACTGCCCTTGTAAGTCTAGCCAATTACCCCTTGCGAGACTCAAACCCTGCATCTTGTGCTTATTAGGCCACCCTCCCAATCATTCTTTCAGCTGATGTCATGTAGCAGTTTGTAAGTCACCTGTTTTTTGAAATATTAAATACATATGGTTTCTGTCTTTTTTTAATTTCTCCAAATCTTTTGGGTTTCTAGTACCATGACAGGAATGGACCACATTCCTAAGTCAAAGTACAATTAAAATTCATGAAACTAGTATTGTTTCACTCTTTGATGTCAACCAAAAGTGCGCTTTGCAGCACCCACAATGTGCCCAGTAATGACTCCTTCTGCAATTCGTACAAAGTTACATGTATTGGTAGCACATCTAAATATGGTTGTAGACTCTTTTTTATTAGCCCCATTGGTCATACTACTACTACTGGAACTATCTGCATATCTTTCTTCCATATTGTTCTCATTTCTGTTTGCAAATCTTGATATTTTATGACTTTGTGTCTCTATATGCAGGACACTGTAGTCACTGGGTGTGGCAGTTTCAATGATAAATGCTACTCTTGTCTTCTTTTCATGTACCACTATATTCAGTTTTCTTGCATCTGTCTTTTGAACTGTTTGCAATGAATGATCCCGTGTGATGTAGATTTCATCATTTTCTATGATGCCTTGTGACTCATGTTTCCAGTGCTTTTCAGCCACTTCAGTACCATAATGTTTGCACAATCTCCAGTACAACAGTCTCACCATATTATTATGCCTTTCAGTATACAGTCCTTCTGCCATTAGTATATTGCAGCCAGCAATGAGGTGTACAACTGTTTCCAATTCTGTTCTACAAAACCTACATTTGTCTGTTTCTCCCACATGTTCAACAGACTTTGTAAAATAATGTGTACTTAGCCCACTATCTTGTGCCACCAATATTAACCTTTCATCTCTTGGTTTGAACTCACCTCTCCTTAACCATCCCTACATTTGTTCCTGATCAAGATGAGGTTCTTCCAGAAGTTTTCTATACTTGCATCTATATTTATGCATTTTACACATTTCTTGCCTTCTTATCTGGTCTTTCACCTTATATTCTTTCTTTTGTTTTTTGGCACATTTAGTTGCTGCCTGGTTTATATCCACTTGTGGTTTGATTTCCATTCCTGCTTGACCCTGATATGCTTCTGCGAGCCTAAGCAGGGAAGTTATCTTAGATGTATTCTCCTCATGTTTCAAAACGTTCAATACATTTGGATCTTGTGAGGTCAGTAGATATGTGTGGAGTCCCACGATTGCAGATCTATACATGTAATCAATTTCAAAGAGGCCCATCCTTCCTTCAGAATGGGGAGTATATAATCTTGGTATATACTGATTTTTATAAATCATTTGGTGAGCAGGAAGCATCCTTCTTGTATTCCTATCTAATCTATCCAACACATTTTGGGGCCATTCAATCACTCCAAAACTGTAAGTTAGGACATATGGCAGTATTGTTTATTTGCATAATTACTAACAAGCAACTAGTAATATCTCAAGTACAGTGTGATATAAATGGACTATGACAATGATTTTTGCTGTCACTCACAATGGTATTTCATATCATACCTCTCAACTGCATGTAGATCTTTCAGTTATAAATGTATGATTATAAATATGAAAATATAAATAACAAGTGGCAAGCAGTGATTCATTTCTCCAGTACAGGACACAGAGATTAGCAATCTTAATGTTATTTTGATAGTAAATTCTTGCCCTTTCTAACATTGCCTATTAATAACTGGTAACTCAGTTAAAGCCAGATCCAAAAAAGATTTGTATGCCATAGGAAACTTAGTGTAAAATGGAAGTAGACAAAAGGGCACTGTAGGTGTGAGTTAAATATCTTTTTACATGCATTTGTTGACTCTGTTTTGTTGTTTTACCAAAATTGGATGAGATGTTAGAGAATCCCTTGGAAAATCTGAAAAAGAAGTGCTGAAAAATCTTAGAGATTTACTGTATCAGCTTACCTCTTTAATGACACTTTTTAATCCCCCTGCAGCAGAGGAGTTAGAGACTAAATCTCTGTCCAAAGGAACATTTAAAACATCGTCTGGGAGGTTCTGAGAATGCACCCATGCAAACCTTCTCAAAACAATATCTGTGACCTTTGAAGAATTAGCAACAGAATCATACGCACACTGTATACTAGAAATTAATTATTTAAAGTTTGATTTATCCTCACAAGAAGAAATCACAGACAAAACATTCCTCTTACTTTCATAATTAGATGACAAACTTTAACATATGAGTCTGATACTCAAAAATTTGAAAATCAAACTTGCAGAAGCATACAGTTTTTCCCCATACTTATCAATATACCCGCAGTGGTGGTGCTGCGGTAGCATTGTTGCCTCGCAGTAAGACGCTGTCTGGTTCGATTCTCAGCTAGAACGTCTTCTGGGTGGAGACATGCATGAATGGGCATACCTTCGTTGAAGGTTGTGCATCAGGGCTGGTAACTCGGCACGTAAAAATCAACTACCAATCATTAGTGGACCAGAGTTCCACTGTGGCGACCCCTAACCGGGAAAATCCGAAAGACACAACAACATCCCATCTTTATCACAAATGGTAGGATTGAATTACCCAAGTGTTTAGCAGCAGTAAGATAACTAAAGTTATAATTGCTGGATCAGGTTTAGGAAGTTTGTATAAAAACCTAAAACCCTGAGGAACTTTATACTTCCTATCTGTCTATTTAGAAGCAGCTGTTTGACTGTCAGGAAAATCGCAGGCATACACATGCACATACACATCCTCTAAAGCAGACAGATCAGGAAGAATGGGTGCAGGTTCTGGAAATTCCTTCCGTAATGGCTCATAATATTTTCTGAGGGACAGAAAAACCTTAATGTTCCTCCATTGAAAACATTGTCACATTCAGAGAAAAGAAACTCACAGGGAGAATCAGAAACTCAGCTCTCCTCTGAGACTGAGTCAGAAATCTAAGGAGAAAATCCTGTATCTGTCCCTTCATCCTACTGTCCAGATTAAGAATTTTGAATTGTTTCAGGAAAGGAAGTATCCCCCTTTCTTTTGCCAGAAACTATTTTACAAGAATTAAATCCAAAGCCAGACCCGATAAAGTACTCCTGTCTAAATAAATTTGAGGAGGAGTAGATACATGTTTAGTTTTTTGCTTCTTTTTGACAGGAAAAATGGGGCCAGCAGCATTATTAGTGGCTGCAGCAGCTCCCTATGGAGGGCACTACCTTCTGACAAAAAAGGGAAGCCATCTCTGATCCCTTTCCCAGGACCAATAAGGGTGGCTCTCCCTTCCTCACTGACGGGACACCAACAACCACACAGGATGTAGTTAACCTCTGGTCCATAGTGGCTGTAGGTGCTACACCAGAGGGATGTATGGCAAAATATGAGTAGTCTGAGGTACAACAAATGGAGATAACATAGCCATCCATATGCAGCTGAGGTAAATTGCTAGCTGGTTGTGGTGGTAAAGGCTGTTTACTTAACTTTTTCTTTTTGTATCTGGAAGAAGAAGCAAATGCGTGACCAAGCCAAAAATAGTGCCCCTTTCTCAGGGAAAACAAGCAGCAAATGCTAGTAAAAATAAAAAAAGTCTTTAAAAAGTCACTCCTCCCCCAGCCCGACCAACTCAGTAAAAAGCCCTTTAAAGTACTATGCCAGCCTCAGAAAGTAAAATAAACACAATTTCCCCATCAAAATGTTTTCTGTTACTTTAAACAACATTTAATCTAACAGAAAAAAAGGCAATTCTGTTTAAATAAAAAACAGTACAGCCTTGTGACAGTTGATTAAAACACAAACTCCTAGCTTTAAAATAACTTTCCTGAAGAGAAAAGTATAAATAATAAGCAAACTTATTAAACTGAATTTTTTCCTCAAAGAGAACTGATCTGTCCAGCAAAAGAACAGCACAAACTGACTTTCAATCCTCAAAGCTTCAGAGGAGCAGACTCTTCGGCCGCAGTAAAGCTCGCAAGGGCTTGGCACCCATACTTGTCTATGAATCAGCTCAGTTTGAACTGCCTGGCAGGTTCAGTTGGTAGAAGGTGTCCTGAAGCTTTATAAACTGGCTGGCCATTGCCAGCCATTCTGTCCTTTGCAAGATATAATCCATATAGCTAAGGCTACTGTAGCAGTGATCAATATGATGAACATTTACAAAGCTCTATAAAAACATTCTGCGTGTGTTCTAACTTTAGTGAGTTTCTTTTTTATGCACTGGAGCATATATATTTCCAGACTATCAGGTTGACTTTGAGCTCTTATAGGTTCATAGGTTTATACTAGGCTATCTGCCCTAAGGCATTTATAAGCCTAGCCCAAATTTTTGTGGCTTACGCCACCCCTTATATGAAAAAATACTGTGCCCATTAGTTTGTTGAGCCTCTGTCCAGCAGTGACACAGAGATGATTCCCGGGGTAAACCTATGATCTCCCATCCACAGGTCAAGATTTCTCTTGAACAGAGCCAGCGAGGTGCTCTGCCTCACATGGACCGGGATTTTATTCCACAGCATAGGGAGTCTCTGAGTGATAAATCTATCCCTACAGCATGTCCTATTTATATCCGTGCTAAGGTTTAAGTCGCTTGCTCTAGTGGTTTTGGTGGATTTGGATTTTTTGAGGTGGAGCATGTCCATTAATATCGGGTTGGACATGGCCTTGTATGTCAGTCACATGTCACCTCTGAGCAGACGGTATGCAACTGAATAGAGCTGGAGTTTCTTCAATCTGGCAGCATATGACAGATTTTGGAGTCCCTTTATCCTTTTGGTAAGGAACTTTTGGGGTCTCTCCAATTGCTGCAGATGTCGGGTGAGATACATCCCGAATGGGGCATTGTACTCGATCATTGGTCTGATAAGTGAAGAGTACAGGGGAACAATGACCTCACTAGATCTGGATGTGAATCCCTTCATGATCAGGTGGGCAATGTAGAAGGTCTTTCTAACCACTTTAGCAACGTGAGTGTCAAAAGAAAGGCCACTGTCAACCTGGGTCCCCAGGTCCCTGATAACCTCTTCTGTGCTTAGTGGTTTGCCACCTATAGGGTAGCTTGGGGTTACCTTGTTTTTCCCCGAAGGGTATGACTATACATTTTTTGGCGTTTAACTTCAGGCCATGGCTCTGGCACCAGCTATCTGTTTCCGTGAGTCCCTTCTGAAGGATATCCGTGTCCGATGCACTTTCCACTATGGCGCCCAGTTTGCAGTCGTCTGCAAACTTTGTCAGCCAAAGTCCTCCCATGTTGGCCTGTACTTCTGAGAAGTAGATGCCGAACAATAGGGGGCCAAGGACCGAGCCCTGTGGGACACCACTTGTGACCGGCTTGGAGTCTGACATAGCGCCAGCAACTCTAACCCTGTGGGTTCTGTCCTTAAGCCAGTTTGCAACCCATCTTGTGACATATGGGTTTACATTTAAGCTGGTAAGTTTTTCTACAATACCCGAGTGGGGTATTGTGTCGAAAGCCTTTGCAAGGTCAAGGTAGGCTGTATGGACTGCCTCTCCCTCATCAATGGCCTTGGTGACTGTTTCGAAGAAGTCGACCAAGTTCAAAAGGCATGATCTTCCCTTGACGAAGCCAAACTGGGTCGGGTCCAATGTCTGCAAGTCCCCTATATCTTTGTTCATGAGCTCATTATGATCCTCTCCATAGCTTTGCAGACTAGATTTGTTAAGCTTATGGGGCGGTAATTACCAGGGTCCGTAGAGGCACCGCCTTTGTGGAGTGGGACCACAGATGCCGTACGCCACTCCTTGGGCATGTATCCTGTGGTAAGGCTGAGATTAAACAGCTGCCTTATGTGCGGGTTTAATTCCTCATTTAGCTCGTGTAGCACACAGCCGGGGACACCATCCGGTCCCATTGATGCTGTGTTTTTAGCTTTAGAGAGAGCAGCTTTCACCTGCGCATTTGAGATGTCTGGGAGGCTACACTCCGCTGGGATAGTTATCACTCCTTTAGGGCGGGAGAGGGGGGTGAAGTTTACACTGAACCTGTCTGCCAGTATGTTGGCAATGTCTGTGGGTTCAGTGATTTTTGTATCATTTTGGACTAATTCTGAGCATATCTGGGAGTTTCCACCCAGGTTCCTAACATAGCTGAAAAAGGCCTTATGATTGTCCTTTGAATCCATGGCAATTTTTCTCTCAAAATTGGCCTTAGTTGATTTTATGAGTGCTCGTATTTTTTTACTAATAATGATCAGGGGTGACTTCCCTTTTATGGATTTTGTTCTATCGTGTAATAGCTTTCTCCTCTTTTTGTAAAGTTTGTTAATGGCTGGGGTCCACCAGACTGGACGTTTGCCCTTTGTGGAAAGAGTCTTGGTTTTATTTGGTATTGCCTGATCCATGCAGTCCTGGAGGTGTTCATAGAAGGCATTTGTAAGGGCTTCCGCAGCTTGGGTTGTGGTTTCCACTGGCTCAGGGGCCTTGAAGGATACCACACCAGTCTTGAGTAGTGTGAACTTTGCTTTAGAGAAGTTCTTCACTGTGGTCTTTTTTGTTTGGGGTGGGGGCGGAATGCGGATTTCCAGTGAGATTAGTTTATGATCAGATCTCACCAATGAGGGATATACTTCCGGAGTGGAGCATTTTGTCCCCATGTTTGTGATAATGAGATCTAGTATATTTTCTCCTCTCTAGGGAACAGTGACTAGCTGTTGCATGGCATTTAAATTTATGAACTCCAGGAACCGTTGGGCTAGAAAGTTAGGGCTT